>NC_084665.1:60192422-60495452 GCF_028389875.1 Rhea pennata
GCTGTGAAGAGTTTAGTGAAAGAAGTTGATCCCGCAGTATACTCATCATCATCTTTTTTACAATGTTGGTTCAGTCCTGTTCTACCTAAGGTCAATCTAAGTTTGTCACAGTTTAAACCTATGCATAGAAGATCAGTAATACATGTGTGAGCATTTGTGGAGTCAAAAGCAATGATAATATAATCCTGAGGGGCTGTATTTAAAGAAAAATGGAAATGCATCTAATCATGCAGTCATTAAAAACAAAATGGGTTTTATAATATCTATAAGATGAGGACTTGACTCAGTGTTTGCTGTTTACATACCCTCGAATATTGGAATAGTGTATCATGATCCTAATCTTGATTAACTGAAATATATAAATTTTGAGCCTTTGAATTATAAGGGATTTGTCTTAACATATATATATATTAATATAAAGTCATTGCAATTGAAATATAAAATGCAAGCTCCACCTGTTGGTGAAAGTGTAGGATTTCAAACGATACATGGTACTTCACCCAGTTTCAAGAAGGGCTTAACAAGAAAAAAACGTAATGATGAATTTTTCTTTTCTACTTAATAACTTTAGACGAGGAACAAGTGTAAAACTGGCATGAGATAAATCAGCTTTATGACCAAATGAAGCATTCAGTCCTGCTTTTAACTCTAAAGCAAAAGAGTGCCAATTTAATATTTTTTTTCAGTACATGAAAAATGTTACGTCAGAACATTGTTATAATATTATGTTTCATACTTAACTGACAGCTAGGCTGAACTTTTTCATCTCACAGCCTTAGAAGTCTATACAAAAATTGTCCCATCATAGTACATATTCCTAGGTTAGATGCATATATATTGAGGTTTGTGGTATGTATTGTGACCACAACTCTTACTGTAATAATAGTAAGATATAATAGCTATGTACTTAAATACTTTAAAGAAATACTTTTAAGAAAGGATTCGTTCTCCTGAGTTTACTGGCAGAGGAAAAACCTGAAGAGTCGTTGTGGTGTCATGGACAAGGCAGCATGCCATGGAGTAGGAAGATAGGATTTTGTTTCTAGCTGTTCCAGTGATATGCCATGTGATCCTCGGGAGATAAGGTCTGTGTACATTCACTGCCTTGTAGCTGTCTTGTCCACATTGAATGTAAGGTCTTTGGTGAAATGACCATATTTCTGTTAACTATTTGTGTAACAGTAAAAGGTTATGAGTGCCATGGTGGAGGACAGTCCTTAAATGATCAGAAAGCAGCTAGCATATGGAGAGTAGTGCCATAAATAGCAAAAATAAAACTTTAATGATCCCTCAAATTAGACTTTACTCAACTCCATTTTTGATTCAGCCTAAGAATCTATTAAAGATTTTTTTTTATTTTTATTTTTTTTATCTATTTTCTCCAGAGTGAGAAGTGTAGACATACAACCAAAAATAGAGAATTTTGGAATGATGGTAAAATATGTTGAGGATAGCACGAACCCACTATCTGACTTCTTTCATCCTTGTGGAAAAAAAAATTGTTACGACATTACAGATATAACCTACTGATTTTGAAAATGATGCAAAATTTAACACTTTTTTCCATAGATCAGATGTTAAGGAAAAACAAACTGGGCGCCTGAAAAAATTCAGATTGAGATCCTGTGATCAGTGGTGCAGAAACACACTTATAGGATCACTTGGAATTTTTGTTGTTGTTGTTAATTTTTACTGCAGCTTCAGTTCAGGTTCACCTGCCTGCACTGCAGAATTGAAACTAAACTTGCAGCCATGATTACGAAAAAACATCTGTACCAGTGAAAAATTGTCACAATATTGTGGAATTTCATTGGCATTTACAAAAGTTTATGGTTTTACAGACTTTCCAAGCTTATTAATAGATATCAATTGTTGGCTGATGCTGTGTTCAAGTTGTTGCAACTTAAAAATTGTTACTCCCCCCCCCCCCCCAAAAAAAAAGTAACAGTACCTCTGACCTAAAATGATTGTACTGTTTGAAATTATTGTTACTAGTTATACATTGTAGCATCTTGCTCTAGAAAGTGAACTTTACATGATGCTCTTGCAATGCCATACTCCATCAGAATTCTCAGAGAGAAAGATCTATTTGGCAAATATTTTACATCTACTTAAGGTATGTAAGATTAGAAGTTATAAATGGCCAGATCATACTGAGAATGGTATAAAAATGTACAGCCTAAAAGAGGTTAGATAAAGAAAATCTTTTATTTTCCACCCTACTGGAAGTGTTTTCATAACACAAGGCCTCTATTCTTAGCTTGTTCTTGGAGACTCTGCTTTCTATTGTTTGTTAACATAACGTGTTTATTATTTCAGTTGCACTATTCATAAGGATCCTGAACAGATTTTAGGATCCCATTGTGCCAGGCACTGTGCAAACAATACAGTAGTTCTCCTTCCTCAGAAAATTCTCAGTTTAAGAACTAGGTAAAATGCTGAATAAATAAACAGATGGGAAAAACTTGAAGTGAGGTAACAGAAGAGAGGGGTATATTTGCATTAATAGTCACAGGAATTGTAGAAGCCATAGTTTCTAAAACTGCCATGAAATGTCTTCAGTATTAATTTTACAGGGGATCCCTAAGACAATTTCTTGCTCTTTGATGTGAAGGTGAAGCATTTTAGAGTACCCTTTTTTGAAATAAAAATAATTCCAGTCAATCAATGATTACAATGTAAAATGAAAACAGAATTACTGCATCCATTTCTTCAGCTAAAACAAAATGATTCAGTCATGGGGAAAATCTTCCTGCTCTTGTCAGCGTACCACTGTGAATTCATCAGGCTACAATATGATCAAGAAAAGTATTTGTTACTGCTTCAGTAATGTAGCAAAAACTAAACACTCAAAGAACAAAGAACTCCTGTTAATAGAAAATCTGGCAGAAAATTCTATCCAGACTGCTGAGTTCTTTCCTAACATAGGAAATACAAAAATCCACGTCTTTCAGTATTGCCATAGCAGATGTCTAAAAATAATTATATTTACTTTAAAACATTAGGATTTCTTTTAATGCTTGATTCTTCTGATGTGCCTTTTGATTTCTGAGCCATTTAATCTACTGAGGTCACATTATCAGGCTTTTAGCCATAGAAATCCAGGCTGGAAACTTTAGTTGACAGGTTTGATTTCCAGCTGATAACTATTCTATGTTCCAGGGCATTTAGGAAGAATATAAGTTAATGCAAAGCCTATGGTAAAATATTAGGAATGCTGGGAACTATATCAAAACTAATCTCCCCTTGGATCTCTATAGAACTGATCTGTGGTCTCTGTAGAACTGGGTTTTTTTAGAAGCAGAAGTAAGACCTGAAGACATTAAAAAAAAAAAAAAAAAAAAAGATGCAGCACTGTGAACTGAAGGTATATAGGCAAGCTAAGATTCCATTATCACTCATTTGGAATTTTGCAGAATTTTGAAACGTCTGGGTTGTAGTGATTTTGGTCATGTTCAGGCTTCCAAATACTGAGTGTATTACCGTGACGGTAATAGTTTGCATCTTAAATAGGCACTCTGTCAGAGCATTTTCAAAATGGAAGATCTTTTTGTAAGAAATACAGGTAGAGAATAGAAACTTTCTTACTACTTGCAACAGCTCCCTCAAAGAATTTAACTGAAAGCACAGCGTACCATATCAACTGAAATCCAAACTATTATACTTTGATTGCATATAATGAAAAATAAATACAGTTACATGAACCTCTGAAAAGCACATAAAATTTGTACTATAACAAAATCTTGTTTAAAGATGTCTGTGTTTATAGCCACACTATGCAATCGTGTGTGCTACCTTTGTAACAATCTAATTTCTTGTCTGTTAAAACACAGCCTTGTGCTGGGAGAAACACAGCCTTTATGTTCCCCACAAGGGGGGGATCAAAAAACAAGCTATGTCCTCAGGATTTTCTTCACTGCTGCAGCCTGTTGTTTCAAGTGTTCTGCAGGGCATTTACCTGGTCTGGACCTAGTATACAATGGATTAAAGTGAGTTTTTATGTGCTCTACTCAAGCAAGTCAGTCACTGCCTGATCCTTCAGAAATAAGTGTTACCCTGGCTATGTGCATACTACCTGTGATTTATGTTCTGCTATAAGAAAATGAGGTATTCAAAAAGAGTACAGGGAAGAAATTTTAGTTCTCTTTTGTCTTTCAAGTACAGAGGTGGGAGAGGATTCTGCATGCTCAAGCATGGAAGAGTTTTTGTCTTCAGAATTATGGAAAAGAATTTAAAATGCAGAAGGGAGAAACTTCAGGGCATAAGTATTTGGACCAAGCTCTCTGGCCACTGGGTGCCACCCTTGTTCCATGGTGAGTGAACGTCACAGCCTACTACTGAACAAAAAGTTTACTGACTCCACTGTATGTTGTTATGTCAAGTCAGGCTGCCAGAATATGAATGCCATATCGGGAGGGGGGGGGGAAGCAGAAGGTCAATGATAGAAGCTTACAATAAACAAGAAAAGAAGACTTAGCAAGCAAAATCCAAACTACAAAACCTGGAGATGCAGATTTACTAAATGTACTACATGAAAGGGTAGGTTGTTAATCACAGTTGCTGTGCTCTTTGGAAGCTCTAATGCAAGTTAGGTCAGAATTCACATTTTGTTAAGAAAGGAGTAAGAAGATTGTTTCAAAATCTATTTTAATAAGAAAGATTTTCATTAATTTTTAAGATTTTACATCTGTTTTTCATCTTTTGCACCTTGTACAATAAAATATAGTATATTATATCATTAGGGTGTTCCAGCTACCACAACATTACAACCATGCATTTTTGAGGCAGCGAAAAACCACCATTGTTCTAATGAGGAGTACTGGAGAGTAAAACTAACTGCTATCACTTCATTGTCCATACTAAAGGAAGTGCTAATCTGAAAATAAAAATTGTCAACAAAAAATTGCTCTCCTAATGAGCAATATGAAGCTTCTCTAACTGTATTGTGCTTGTGCTTTACCTGCCTTAAATTGTGACAGTTCTGTTAAAGTCACTGGAACCGTGCTGATTTACACCATGTAGGAATACATTTTAATTCTTTTTAAGCTTTGATGGTTGGATTTGATTTTAAACCAAAATATGCTAACATATTTGAAAATACAGCAGTAGTGATCTGCTCATTTATAGATGGGAAATAACTGATTTCTTTCAGATTCTTCACCTGCAAAACTCTTGTTTGAAGTTCATTTGGAGCTACAGTTCTGCTCAGACTGCTAATGATTGTATCTGATTAGCCTTGTGTATTAAACAGACGCTATTCAGCGTTGTACTCAAAGCTTAGGAAGGATTTTTTCTTTTATTGTAGTAAACCCAGAGGCCCCTAACAGAACTCTAGCATATCAAAAATTTTACTAACACAGCAGAAGATATGACCTGTCAGAAAAACCTTAAAAGAAGGAGAAAAAATAGCTACAGATGAAGAGAGTAAGGAAGCGCCAAGTTAGTCATGGTCAGTGTGACAAGCTGTGGTCTCAGCAAGGCACAAACCTAAGTGTTTTCCTGTGGCATCACAGAAGAAGGATCCAAAGGATGTAATAAGGGAACTTTGTGGATGTTTACAGGGAGGGCAGAGGGGAAAAAACATGAGATGCTTGTTTGAAAGATGGGCTGCTCATATGAATGAACTGAAATCACAGCAGTGAGTAAGTTGTTAGGAAACAGACTCAGAAAGGGTTGTAAAGGGGAGAGTAGATGTGAAGGTATGTGGCATATAAAAGAGGAAATAGTGGATGATGTAAAAAGAGAAGGAATCTGGCCAAGGCCAACATGTGGGTATATGATGAAGGATATGTGATTTTGACTGGATATGACAAGTGGGCAGGGATGCATTTATGAAGGCCAGAGAGAAGGCAGTTTCAGTATGCAAGGCATGAAGTACTGAGAAGCCTGGCTGAGAATTTTACGTGAATACATAAGTGTATTACGGATGTTGTTCAGAAAGGTATGCAAGACTGGCCGTGAATGAAGTACAATTAGAGGTCCAAGGTGGTGATGATACTCTGTGTGAGTGAATGGGAGCACAGTGGTAGTATTGTTGACAGTGGTGAGGCAAGATACTGATAGGAGTGTTCAGGAAGACTATTTTAAAGTGATTTTCATCCAGACCGTACCATACCAGGCCTGATTCAAAGCAGGAAGGTACATGATAAAACTGGAAACCACAGTTTTGCCTTTCGGCACGTGCTAAGAATGAAGTGCTAATCAGGATCAGCAGGCACATGGGAAAGGCCCTTTATGATAGCAGGAAGAATTTAGGAAAGCATTTGTAGGACAGGAGTTTTCTGTGACTGAAGCTGCAAATGAGAAGGTTACATTACATGGATCTGACTGTGATCTGAAAGGACAGCTGAGCGTTAGAGAAGAAGGTGTAAGCAAGACTGAAGGTTTATTGCTTTCAGTAGCTTGGAAACTTTGTTTCTATGTTAAATAAAAAGGCTTGAAAACAGGAATTAAAATCAGCAGGAATCTGAAGGATGAATTCACTTGCATAAGCAGTTCACTGACTTGTACAGCCACAGTAGTCATCATAAGAAGAGTGAGAGGCCATCGGGGGACTGTAAGGTGAAGTGGCTTATATTTGATGTGAGAGATAACAAGAGGAAGTGGCAATTTAACTTGATTAAAGCAACATTAATTAGACTGCACAGGGTATAAATACCTTATTAGTTATTACTAAAACCTGTAGTAGTTTATGTGGCACTGTTTGAGGAAAAATCCTAACAGACTTGAGGAGCTATGTGTGCAAGGACACAGTTCACAAGGTGATATTGATCAAGATATATATTCAGATATCCACACTACCAAAACTTCTCACCTGTAAGCTCTTGAAATGTTCCATCTAGCTCTAGCAGCAGGATATGGAACAGGTGCAACTGATCTAGGTACCAGAAAGGCTATTAGGCTAACTCTTGGATTTCAGAGCTAACAGACTCTGCTAGTATCCATTCATTAACTCAGGACTGGTTTTCCATTGAATATTTTCCTAGTGTCTTGAATTTGAGCAGTTCTCTATTTTTGGTTCAATATTCACTGGAACTGCCATATGTGTAATAACGGAAAGGGAGAAAAATCTATATATGACCCTGAGACGTGCTAAATTGCAAACAAGAAATACAGCAACATTTTGTCTTACAGGGAAACAAGATCTGATGTCGGGAAGCCCTAATCCCTCCATCCTGTGCTATCCTCACCATGACATCTACCTATAGTACTGAAAATCCTTTAAGGATTGAACTAGCACTCCATTTGCAATGGTTAGTCATCCATAGAGTGAACTGAACAATCTGGTGACCTATGATGGAATATGGCCTCTGCAGAAACACAAAACCTTTCCATGTTAGCCTACAGAGATTGTTTTTCTGGAGTACACCATCATCTTCCACTGAGCTACCATTCTGGATGTGATTTTAATTGGTAAGAGAAAAGGAAGGTTTTTTTCCAGGCAGTTATGCAAGTGTACAGAACTTGAGTCATTATCCCATTTTAGAAATTGGTCTTACAGGTCTCAGTTTCCAGCTTACACCTATATGCAGCAGAGTCAGCTGTTCGCCACCATCACTTTATCTGATTTCAGTGTCGGTGTCTCTTTGGTCATATGGTGTGGTCCATAGCTACAGCCCATAAACATGTCCCAGGTATGTTATTCAGCTTTGAGAATACTGAATTGTGTGCTACATACGGACCAGGTTGCTTTCCACTTTAATTCTAAAAGCTCTCCAGTGACCTTTGAGATATAGCCAAAGGTACACAGTGTGAGGGAACTGTATGAGGTTTGCCTGTTCAGTGAAATACACTAAGGACCTCTTTTTTTTTTTTTTTTTTTTTTTCTGCTGAGGTGCTCACCTCTCCTAAATCATTTTTGGTGTCTATCTTGACTCCCAGTGTCAATGCAGATAGAAAAAGAAAGATACAGCTGAGATGGGGCCCAACTCAGGAGTTCAGGAGGACTTCACAAACTTAGGAGTTCAGAATCTTAGGCTTGGGCTCTTCCGGTTATGTAAAGTCAGTCATCATCCTAGGAGTTTTCTGTGTGTTTTCTTGTTTCCTTAGGACTAGATACGCTGCTGGAAGGAAAATTTTTCTCTGGATGGTGCCAGATAGAAGCTATTGCAAAATCACTGAGTCAGTATAGAAACATTCTGAGTAAGCTGCACAGATACTGATCTGCAGTGATATCCTGGCTATGAACCTGAAAAAAAATATGGCCTACCTAAATCATCATCAGTAAGCATCTTCACTCACGCACACCTGCTGCAGTCAAGGATGGCAGTTCTGTGCCTCATGCTTCCCACCAATGCAAACACACAAAGAGAGCTCATACACCACAGGATCATTTATGGACCTCACAGATCATTCCAAAACATCTGTAAAGGTTCTGCTGCCCTATCAATATTTCCTTCTCTTATGTTATACCACAGTCATATCTGAGTCTAGTCCGGTGGTCAGAATAAGAATTGTCACTAGGCCTCCGGTTGCTTTACTGGTTTCTGCAGCTCCTGCTGCCCTACCACCTATTCTACCAGAACTATTTTGCTCATGGACTATGACCTCAGTGCCCAGATTTGCCCCCAGCAGGACTGATCTTATCTTCTAACTAAGACAAGTGATTGGCAAAGCCATGTTGGTTTGAGTCTTACAAGCTAGCTTTGTTTGCATATGTAACAAAAAAATTTTAAGGCAAACCAAACACCAAACAGAATAAAACTCTAATACTCTTTCAGAGCAGCGTGGGCCAGCCTTCCAGCTATTCCTAGTTGAGAAGAAAACCATTCCTCACTAACAATAGTCACTACAAATGACTGTTCTCTTAAGGCTTCTTCTGCCTCTCCCCTCCTTAAGGCCTTTGGCTGATTCCCAGTTCCTATATACTGTTTCCCAACACAGTGAACCCAATAGGCCTCATACCTTTGACACAGATTATTATTTTCAGTAATATCTATGTCACATAGATGCCTGCATTCCACTGAAAGCTGATGTGATTTAATTTCCTAACTCAATTCCTTTTGAAATGTTACTTTCTTTATGCTATGTATTTGATGAGAAATCCAGTTGTAAATATAATTTTGATCTAGTTGATAAGCTAGACAAATAAATGTTATGATTTTAAGCAGCTGTAGCATCTTTCAGAGACATTAGCAGATGTGGTTTTATAGCCATATACATCTGATCATTGTCTTCCAGCCTAAACACACATTGAAATCTCATTCTTGTCTCCCTCAGAAAGCAAAGTATACAAACAAGAGCAGCTAGGAATGCAAATAGACTGGAAGGGCATGAAAGCTCATAGTATCCCAAGTTAAAGTCATTTTGCAAAATCAGAATGTAACTTGCGAATACTCCAGATAATTATCTTTTGTAAGAATGATCTGTCCTGTTTCCCATTTCTCAGGTAAAGGAATCTGCTCAATCTGCTCTTGGTTTTTATTTTCATGTTGTTCCAGACATCTGTATGGAGAAATTATTCTGGTTTAAAAATTGCTTAGTTCATGCTGTCTTCCCTATACTTCCTTGTTGTACTTTAATTCATCTTCTTTATTGAAGCAGCTATGTGCGATTGAACTGACAAAAGTGCCTTTTCTAGAGCTTCCAAACAGATCTGCTCAAGATGTAACTATAGATATAATTAAAGGATGGTTTTTGCAGAAAGTGTTTTGCACTATAAAGTCTTTCTGTATTTAAGTATCTTCAGTCATCTTTGTTTTTTAGGAGTTTTTCATTTTAATTGTTCATCTTCTTCCTTCCCATAGAAAGGTTTAATCATGTGCTCAATCCATTCAAAGTGACTGGGTGGAATTTTAAGTGGCAGCATACTAAAAAAGTAATTCAGCTGTGGAGCTGCTATCATTCTGATGGTTTGGGTTCAACCCTACATGAGAGCATTAATTAGCTTCAGTTCATGAAGCAAGCTCTCAATGACTGGATTTCTGCATTGGTATTGTCTCTTAGAGTAGTTTTCATTCCTTTGTTTAACAGTATGTCCAAGTGCTTCAGGCTGTTAGCAGCTAGGAGTTGAATTTACATAGTAAGGTATGAAGTACTTCTTTCTCTCTCTCCTCCCTCCCCCGCCCTCCACTCAAGTTTATTTTATAGAGAGAGAATTTTGAAAATTTGTAGATCTGTTTTCTCAGATGAGCCTTGGATTTTGTACATCATTTAACACCAAGAGAAATAGAAAGAGAAATAGGAAAAATCAGCGTAATAAAATACTTTGTTTTCTATTCCTCCTATGACAACTGCAGACGTTCCTAAATGTTTTCTGATTACTTCTGCAGGGTTTGAAATGTACTAAATTCCTCTTCCCCAACATTAATTTAATAAAAAAATATTAGCAAATGGAATGAGGAGGAATGAATTTACTCTTGTAAATAGTAGTATTGCAGACACAGCTTTAATGTACCTTTAAGCAGGGCAATAACCAAAGACCATTAGCTTGGATTACTATGGAACAAATAATGCAGAGTTGATAAGGAGCTAGGATGAAGGCTTCCTATCTGATTCTGTTAGAATTTATTTTAAGCTGTTAAAGGAGGCTAGACCTTTGCAATCTTAGAAAATTCTATAAGTGCAAGTGAGGTGGCAGAAATCAGAAAGCAAACAAATGCAGTGCAGCCTCAAATGATCATAAAGGGGATAAGTGCATCCCAGGACACCAAAGCAGAACATTATTTATTTACCTAGCTCTATTCTGTGTTATTGTATATTCTTTATATGAAATATTTAAAGAGGAGCTTTAATACACTTGAAAATTTTCTGATCTGTCCTGTGTGAAAATGAAATCTTGGCCTTTCTGATAGCCCGTTGCTGTGCTCTGTGGTGCTTAGCTGAATCCTGTTACTATTTGAGGCAACAAGCATTTCCCTGTGCTTTTTGTTCAAGGTAGGATCAGGTTGGAGTCTAGCATGAAAATCTGTACTCAGATATTTCGATAATATTGCTTAGCAGAGAATCCAAAATCTTGTTTCTTTTCTGATCATACTAATTTTTTGTTTTAAACCACACATTATTGTATACCAGAGGACCTAATTCTCGTGGAAATACTTTATCGTACATGTAATTGTAAAAGCAAACAAGCATATATCATGTATGTCCTGGGAATAAAAATATTTGCCATTCAGTTCGTGCTGCCTAATAATAATGTTAACCATTGCCAATAATAAGAAAAATCATTCAATGCTGTTCTATGTTCATTCAGCCCACAGGTATTTTTAAGGGCCATGTCACATATAGGAAACACAGTTTATTGGAAAGGAAGAGTGCTCTAGCTGTTCATGAAATAGTCTTGATTCTGAAAGACTATGGTTTAGTCCTTGTTGTGCCATTCCTTTGAGACCTTGAGGCAAACCACTTAGCATTTCTATGTCTTAGTTGCCCAATTTAAGCTAGAGGTAATACATTTTCCACATGGCAAGAATATTACGAGAAAACATGCGTTCACAGCACTTAAATCCTGGAGGGACCGTAGCACTTTTACAGCCTTGATGCTTAAGTATCAGTAGCCAGTAATTTGCACCCAGTTAATCTTATATTGAACCAATAACTTCCAGTTAACTGAGCCTAGCTTGTATGTGGCTAGCATGGATCTTCTGAAATAGCAGGCTTGACTGGATGATAGCAAGAGACAGGTTTTACCAGTTCTTATGGTAGTGGCTCTCCAGTAGGCACCTGGTAGTGCCTAGATTTTCCCCACATGAAGGTGCTTGTACATTTTTACAGAGTAAAATAATCTGATTTTTGTTATGTTAAGGTGATTGAGCCATTTGATTACCAGGGATTGCCAGGTATTTTCTACAGTCCTTGAATATGTTTGTCTTTACCCTAATTTTCTAACATCTCTAGATGTACAACAGAACAATCTACAATACACCAATGTTAGTCCCATCCCTCCCTTGCTCAAATACACCAATATCCCTCTTTGTTCAAACACCTTGAGGTGTCTGTCTAGAAAAGCCTCAACATTTTTTTTCACAGTCACTGATTTCCAGGGTATGGAAATTACAAAATCTCCCTATGGCATGCCTTTCACGTTCTAAGATGTGCAACTTCTTAGGTGAGTATGTTCAAACAGCTTTTGTTCTAGAGACTGCTCTGTTGCATTGCCCACTCATTAAAACTTCTAAGGTAATCAAACCCTTTGGTGTTTTGGATTATGTAAGAATTAAGATTAAGTTTATATTTCTTAGATCTGGGTTGAAATAGTCAGAAAATTAATATTTGCTGAGGAGGAGGGGGTAAGAAAAGGAAACTGGTGGACAGAAGGAAATGCAGCATAATTGCATAAGCCTTATTTCTTTAGAGAACTACATTACAACTGGTTATTACAGCAAATGGCAAATCTAAGAATTGAGATTAATTTTAGTTGGCTTCCCAGGAAGGGGACAACCATTTTTTTATGCTTACCTGAAGACAGAATTTGTTTAGAGACCAAAGCCAAGGACATTCCCAGTTTCTTCACTAACCCAGTCTTCTTATTTATTTACTTTGGAGACATTTGAGGTTCCAGTCAAAGTTCTCAGATACAAACTGAGCCTTGAGTACGTCTAACCCCCTTGAAACAAAGAAACTTTCTTATATGCCTTAAATGAAGCATAAGCCCAAATGCTCTGCTGAACTGGAACCTGGCGTAGTAATGCTAATCTCTGAATATAATTGCATGCTTCCCCAAAGAGATGTCTTCCTGCTTATGGGCTTCATTATTGATGGTTATCCATATGCATAGCCGTAACAGAATCAGTATGTAGTAAAGCACTGGCTATTTCATTATAAAAAAGTCAGACAATTTGAAGTGAATTCAATTTTTTTCTTTAAAGTTCAGCATTTGATATTTGCAATATATCATTCTGCACCGATGTTGGCTAACTGTACCAAATTCTACTGACCTCATTTTGGCAAAACTCCAGTTAATTTCACTGGCTGGACTCCTAAGGTCTGGTTCTGCAGAATGTTCAGCAGCTATAGTTTCTTCTGGTTTTAGTAAAAGGTCTTTCAGATCAGGACCTCCCAGCATCAGGCCATTTTAAATGTTTTAGGTTCCTTTATGAATGTACAGTATTGTAAAAGGATGATGTACTTGCTGTAATATCATAGGATGTCCGGCATTTCTGATTATGCTCAATGTCCTGTAATTTAGATATGTCATCTTTGTAATAACAGCTATGGTTTCCATTAAATAATAAAACAATTGATGTACAGTCCTACCAGAGAAATTGCACTCAGGCCTGTATATATTACCCAAGGTGCAGTTCAGTCAAATCTAGCTGTTCTCCGCATAGTTTGTATCTAAAAGAACCTCTGTGTTGACCAGTATTACAGCACACATTTGTTTGTTTCATCCTCAAGCCTTTGATGTTACATTCAGAGTTGTCCAACTGTACCTCTTAACTCTCTTTCTCTTGCCTGCATGGTAAGAATCTGAAAAAAAAAAAGTGATCTTAAATGCCTAGCTGTGCATTGATATGCATAGCCCTCTCAAATTCCTCAGCAGCACACAAACTCAGAAAATTGCACGGATATTTTATTAACATTAATGTGCAAATGATGGCATTGCTCAATCTAAACATTTTTACCTAAATGTAATATAATTGTATAGTAAGGTATAATTAATATATCCTGTATTGCAGGTTGATTAGGTGCCTGTGGCCTTTTTAATTCAGAGTTTTTCTCTCATTTTTTTTTAAAGATGATCAATTCTTGAAAACACGTGCATGAATGTACTTCTTACAACAAGAGGGAAATGTGGACATCAGCTTTTACCAGATCTAAACCATATAGGTTTCTACAAATTTCCCATGTACATCCATGCCAGAAGTAGTATATGTTAATTTAGCTGTATGTTTTTTTTTTATTTTTTTTCCCCTCATAGATCAGTTTTTGACAGTAATGATCTCTGTTTGGGTTTTTGCATCCTTGGATAGCAGCAGGAGCAAAGATGTTGCTTTTGTTCAGAGAACCACTGTCCCAAGTAAGGACATAGGCTATTGTGTTGTGTGGAAGGTTCAGCGCAGCAATGCTGGGGCATATTCAGATGTAGGCTGAAGACTAGGAATTATGCAGCCGGGGGAAAAGATATATCAGAGGACATGCTTATATCTGCACTCACTCCTGCTTATTTTCATACTTTAACAGAATAAAACGTTCAGATTGAGTATCCATCACCAAAAAAAGAAAAAAAACTTTTACTTAAGCTATAAGACTACTGAAAACCAGGTCTTTTATTAAAGTGCATAAATGCAATCTCATCCATGTACCTTAAGGCAAGCATGATTGTAAATTGTCTTTCAATTACTGTATGAGAGAAACAGTCTCTACACAAGAATCAAGACAGCCCAGTATTTTAATAGCTGAATAATACAGATCAGCTTTCAGGACCCAACCTTGAACCTGACATCAGTCTTCTATGCATGAGTTTCAAAGGCAACCATGTTTAGTCCTCTAGGACAGTAAAAAGGTTGTTTGAAGTCAGCAAAGCACACATGTAAGTACTGGTAGTCTCAAGGCTTTTATCCTCAATGAATACAAATGTCTTACCATGTTGACGTCATTATTGTTTAGAAATAATAGTTGTGAACACTTGAAGCTGCTGGCTTTTGAAATACGCTTCTTTGAATGGTTCACTATACTATAAAACTTCTGTTTGTTCCTATGAATGCCAAAACAAAATTAATATATCTTTTAAACAGTTTAAGTCTTTTAGACTTGCCTTGTAATAGGACAAAAAAAATGTTTCTATGTCAGCTAAAACATTTGTTGACATATATTAAAACCATTGTGCAAATGAGATGTTTCTTATTGAAAATCATGAACTGATGAAGGTCAAGAAGACTTGTGTTAAATCGATATATTTGGCTAGTGTTTTAAAATGCAAATCATCAGTCCACTTGTGTTTGAACGTGTTAAGGAGTGCATAAGTGGACATTTTTGGAAAATGTTTCTTTCTGTGGCAGGATCTTTAATGAAATGAGCACCTAATTTTATTCCACAGACATAAAAATGCAGAATTTCTCAGACAATTAAATGATTACAGACAAGGAATTGCTGGTACAGAATAGATACTCTGACTGATGTGAGAAAGCCTCAGCTCAGCCAGTTTTCAGTACTAAGTAGGCTTAAGCCATCTGGTCCTTGGTGGAATGACCTCCTACGTTGTAATTGTTTTGTGCGTCATGAACAAGGTGAATTCACACTTGGTATATGGTTGGCTGAGAAGTATTAGGAGAAGAGATGAAAGTGTAGGGACAATTTGTTTCTGCTGCATAGAGAAATGTAGCTACTAGTCCATCTCCTACAGTGCTGCTTTGAGCACCAGGGCTTTACCTACCTCATTGCTTTCCTGACTGTGCATGTTTTTTTTAAGCTTCTGTATTCACATGTTAGGCTAGGTGGAAGCACTGTCACATTTTTCTTTTCTTTTTCTCTGTCCATGAAGAAATTCAAGTGATATTCTCTGAGAAAAAATTACTGAAATTGTTGACCAGTTAAGATTATAAATCTACCATATCATTTAGATTATTACTTCTCTAGAGCAGCTGAGCTGCCTTTAAGGCAGTTCCTATAAAATCTCCTGCTAATCGGAAGTACACAAACATTTGGAAAGTTTTGCACTTTTTTGCAGGTAATACTATTAACCATATAGATTATTCTATTGTATCTAAAAGCAGGAAAGAAGCAGGAGATTCCTTATAATGATATGATACATGCATAGTATGATGGAAGTTCAGTTAAAAGCGCAGTTCGTGTTTGATCTTTCAGTGTAAACTAAAGAGCAAACTTAAATAATTTCCATTACCTGCGTACCTGGGGGGAGAAGTAGGGGAGGAATGCCCAAATATATAAAACCATATATTTTAACTTATTAGTGAATAAAATTAAATTATTGTAATACAACTTCACTTACTGTAAAACCATTATTTTTATTGTAAGAGCCAAAGTAATTAATATATATATTTACAATGCTTGTCCATGATTAGTTTTCTGTCACAGGATGTGATGAGTCTGTGCTGTTATGACTATATTTTATTTACTAATATTTTTCTACACAGTGCTGAACACTTCCTGCTGAAGAAGCTGAATGGACAAATCCATGAAGATATCTTTCATTTTCCCTGACAGTGAATGATGTTTCCATATACAAACATAATAATAGAGTCATTACATATGCACTCACATTATCATAGCTGCTCTGTGCTTGGTGCTTGGTATTATTCAAAACAAGGCAGGAAGCCAAATCTAGTTGCCATTTCCATTTCCATTGCCTGGTTTCCATTTTGATTTAAATTATATTTGTAATAAAGGGATTTTCATTCAACCTAAATGCAGTTTCATCCTAGTCCAACAAACCTCCCCACCTCTTCTTTTATTATTATTATTTTTCTTTTATTCTAGGTCATTCAGACCTGATACAAGTGAAATTCTCCACTGGTGGTGATAACAGCGGTGCTACTCAATGAACTATAACAAGAGTTCTAAATGCATCTCCTGTAGCATACCACAGTGATTTGCAAAAGTGGGAATAAATCAAAGCAGTGAAGAGATGCCATGTTGAGCCAGAAGCTAAATGTTACATCTTGTTGCATGAGGCTAGGGGGAGAAGAGATCCTGCTTTTCTGGCAGCGCAGTGTCTTTGTGCTTGTTACCTCCGATCCAACCCCATTAAAACAATCATTCAGAATCTGCAGGAAATTGTCACCTCTTTCTTTCATGCAATGGCAGCTGGTATTGGTGCCTACACACATTTCTCATTTCCTTCAAGATTTTCAACACACATAAAAAAAGAAGCTTAATTTATATTAAAAAATGTGTCAGCTTACCCTGAGGCTCAGCACGGGCACCAGGGAAAACAATAAAAGATAAATGCCTCTAGGTGAACTGGCAGAGGCTCTAATTCTCCATTCACTCTCCTGCTACACAGTATGCGTTGCATTAATCATTTCACATAGGCAGGCATTTAGAAAAACTTCAGCAATTTTAAAACAAAGATGCATTGCCCTAAACTCAATAATAATACAGCTGTATCTTGTAAAACAAGCTCAGTTCATACACACTGTATCCCCTAATAGAAGAGATATAAAATAACCTTTTAGTCTTCCATGACATAATCTTTATTCTTCCATTTCATTTGTCTATGCAGCTATGTCCCTGTAGTGGACATTTTATAAGTATACATATGTAACGCTGTCATTTGTCTTATTCAGTGGCTGACATAGGATGTTTTTTTACTTCCAGTTTTTACTATGTGGCTAGATACATGCCTTATGTGATGCTAGTGAACTCTGTCTTATACCTCAGTCCGCTTCTAATATCATTTTTCTTTAAGGTAATATACTTCTTAGGGGAGTAGAAAGGTTATTTTAATAAGGGCAAAATTTCTCATTCTTCCAGTTTATATAAATATTACAAGGTTTTATTTTGTTCCCTGTCGCCCATTTCCAAATTATCCTGTGTTCCAAGTGCTTGACATTGTTGAAGTCCCAAAGCTAAGTATAAAAAACACTTGGAGGAGAAAGACAAATTCAGTTCTGGAAAGGCAATAGTGACACACTCAGATAGACTTTGATTTCTATGAGGAGAAAGATTATTCCAGAGGATAGGAACTGTGGAAATGGCAGCTCTTGTGCCATTGAGGACTACTAGAAGATACGAGTAAAGAAAGTAAAAGAACTAGATTCTGGTCTCATGAAGGCCGTTTTTTTACTCTTTTGACATACAAAATGCTGTAAGGCTGGCTGACCTAACCAGCTGGAGATCTCTCTTAGAGAAGGCATTATCGATTGTACAGATGTGTGCAGATGGCGTACGTAGCTTTATATTAGTCCCAGCGTGTTAGGAGATGTGGCTCCAGGGAACACTGGGTCCTGGATGGGCTGTTTGAAACACAGTTGTTAGACAACAGTGTTTACAGCAGCTCTGCAGCTGGTTTGAATTGTGTTTCAGGATTTCCACCTGCCAGCAGAAGGTTTGCAGAGCCGAAAAGTTGACTTACTGTTTTGTGTCTACCTCTCAATGCTATGTCAGCACATCAAACAACAGATAACTATTCTGAATAACATAATTTGTGACCTATGAGGAAAAGCTGGATCAGTTACACAGGAGATTTGAGAGCAAAAAATGCAGATATGAATTACACTCTGTTAAAAATGCTAAACAGCAATATGTGTATGTGTACATTTTGATACACCATTCTCAAGGCTGTCAGCATGGTGTGTGATAAAATGGGATGCAAACATAATTTCTCCTGTTTCTGCAACCAGCCAAGCAAAAAGGTTTTTTTAGAAATGATGTGGAACTTGGTGGGGTTGGGTTCTACAGGTCATCAACTTGTTTCTTGGCTTGTGTCAACAACAGGATTTGGCTTTTATGACTATGGGACCCTCTTTGAAGATCAAGGGCTGCCAGTGAAAGGTGGGATCTACCTGCCAAAGTAGGTCAATGGCATCTTTGCCAACGATCTGGCCAAGACGGTGAGGAGAGCTTTAAACTAGAAATAATAAAGGAAGAAGATGATAAAGTGGGGAAGATGCTGGACCAGGCTGGCAAGCAAAGGGTACAGGGCAATGTGGACAGGAGAGACCTCATAATCAACAAAACAAGGCAGAAAGAAGGCCCATGCAAAGTGTATGTACACAAATAAGGAGGTGCCAAGAAGAGACCATGATGAGGGAAGCATTTACACCTTTTCTGGGAAATCAGTATGACTCTGAATTGCTTGTACACTAATACACACAGCATGGGGAACAAACAGGAGGAATTAGAGGTCATGCGCCATTGCAGGACTGTGATTTCATTTAGATCACAGGGACCTAGTGGGACAGCTCACATGACTGTTGTGCTGCAATGATGAATGATGTGCTGGATGAATACAGGCTCTTTAGGAAGGCCTATGCAGGATGATGAGGAAGAAAAGTCACCCTTTATATGAGAGCACTGCAGGAATGCACAGGGCTGTGCCTGGGGACAGGTGAGGGGCCAGCTGAGATCTTTTGTCATGGCCTGCATTAGCGGGCAGACCAACATGGATGATGTTTTAGTGTATGTCTGCTACAGACTGCCTGATTAGGAAGAAGTAGATAAGGCCTTCTTCAGACGACTGGAAGAAGCCACATATTCACAGGCCCTAGTCCTCATGAGGGACTTAGACCACCCTGTTCTCTGCTGGAGAGACAACACAGCAGGGGACAAGCAATACAGGAGGTTTCTGGAGTTCATTGATGTTAACTTCTTGACGCAGATGATTGAGAAACTGACAAGGGAAGATGGTCTCCTGGACCTCTTACTTAAAAATGAAGAAGGACTGGTCAGGGATGTGAATGTTGGAGGCACCCTTGGCTGCAGCAACCATGAGATGGTATAGTTTAGGATCTGGAGAGAAGGGGGCAAGGCAAATAGCAGGATTGCAACCTTCGATTTCAGATGAGCAGACTTTGGCCTGTTCAGGGACTTGCTTGGAGGAATCCCTTGAGATATAGGCCTGGAAAGGAGAGAGGTCTAGGAGAGGACCTTGATTTTCAAAGAGCACCTACTTAGAGCTCAACAGTGCTCTATCCCAATGTGCAGGAAGTCAGGCAGCCAGCAAAGGTGACAGGAGACTTGCATGGACGAGTCAGTCCTGACAAAACTCAAAACATAGAAAGGAAGAGTACTAGTGGTGGAAGAAGGGATAGGTGACCCAGAAGGAATATAGGAATGCCTAGCATGCAGGGATGGGGTTAAGAAAGCCTACTGAAACTTGAATCTGATTAGAGACATGAAGGGCAACAAGAACTTCAACAAGCACATCAACTGCAAAAGGAAGACAAGTAAGAAAGTTGGTCCACTGCTGAATAAGGCAGGGGATCTGTTGACTTAGAGAAGGCTGATGTATTAAATGTCTTCCTTGCCTTGGTTTTTACTGCCAAGACTTGCCTTTAGCAATCCCAGACTCCTGAGACAAATAAGAAAATCTGGAGCAATGAAGACTTCCCTTGGTGGAGGAGGATCAGGTTACGGAACATTTAAGCAAACTGAACATACATAACTCCATGGGACCTGATAGACATGGAACCTCAGCACCTATGAGTGTTAAGGGATCTGGCTGATGTCACTGTGAGGACACTCTCAATTACCTTTGAAAAGGCAATCAGGGGAAATTCCTGAGGACTAGAAGACAGAAAATGTCATTCCTATCTTCAAGAAGGACAAGAAGGAGGATCTGGAGAACAACAGGCTGGCCTCACCTTTCTAAGGAAAGCTGATGGAGCTGGAAGTAGCTTCCTCCTGGAAATCTCCTGGAAACCGTTTCCAAACATATTATCAAAAAGAGTCAGCATGGATTTATGAAGGGGAAATCATGCCTGACTGAGGTTGTTTATCTCAGCTTTAGCAAGGCATTCAATGCTATCTCCTGTAACATCCTCATAGACAAGCTGATGAAGTACAAGTTAAATAAGTGGACCAGGAAGTGGACTGAAACCTGGTCAAACTGATGAGTTCAAAGGGTTATGATCAGCAGCACAAAATACACCTGGAGACAACTTGCAAGTAGTGTCCCCAGGGGTTAAGACTGGGACAGTATTGTTTAACATCTTCATTAATGACCTGGATGATAGGACAGAGTGCTGCCATGGCAGTCTGCAAATGATACAAAACCAGGAAATGTTTGATACACCAGATGATTGTGCTGCCATGCAGAGGACCCTTGCCAGGCTGGAGAAATAGGCCAGGAAGAGTCTCCTGAAGTTTAGAAGAGGAAGTGTGGAGTCCTGCACCTGGGAAGGAAAACCCCAAGCAGCAGTACTGGCTGAGGGCCAGCTGGCTGGAGAGTAGCTTTGCAGAAAAGGCCCTGGGAGTCCTGGTGGGCAGCAAGGTGACCGTGAGTCAACAGCCCTGCAGCAAAGAAGGGCAACAGTCTTCTGGGCTGCATTAGGCAGAGTATGGCCATCAGGTTGAGGGAGGTGATCCTTCCGCTCTGCTCAGCTCTGGTGAGGACACATCTGGAGGGCTGTGTCCAGTTCAATTTCCAGAGGTCCCTTCCAACCTCAGCGACTCAGAGATATCTGTAATTCTTTAGTCTCCACTTAGTTTATTAAAACAGAATGGATTGAACATTCTGAAGGTTTCTTAACCAAGACTTAACCGAGGCTTGGTGATGTCTGTAATTCTGTATCTTTTAAAGCCCATTCTGTAGTGCCCATGAAGCAGTGTCATTCAAAGGACACTTGAAACTTGTTCCTGCAGTTTCAGCTGCCTGTCTTGGGGGAGCCATTCACTGAGCACAGAAATTTCTGGAGTCTGCTCAACATATTAACATATAACATATAGCTTATGGCAAGTACCACCACACTAAAGAAATAACAGGTTTAGACCTTGCATAGCATAGGGCAAAAGAAATTTGGTGAACAGTGTTTATTTAAACATTATTGCTATGGTACAAAGGGTGATGTGGATATGTGTGCAGTAGGAGGCTAGAAAGAGAAGTGAGAAATTAAAACAACAAGAAGGAAAGTACTTTGAATGACTGGGGATTCAACTGGAATGAGAGACTATCCTGCAGTAGTAGTTTGATTATACACAATAGTGAAGTAGTTTTAAATGTCCAATTTACTTATGTATTCTTCTTTAAAGATTTATGGTTTGTATTTATTTTCACACAGCTGTAGATGAATTCACAATGTAGTGGAGTAGGCAATGGAGAATCAGTCCTTCAGTTCTTCAAAGGAGAGACTGAAGATGAAGTCCAAATCTTTAGTTGGCATAGGATAATTTTTTCCAGTGAAGTCAATGCAGCTACTTCATTTTACAACTGCTAGTATCTAGCCTAAATGCAGCAGAATGAGTAGAGAGCTGGAGAAGGTGAGGAAAAAATGCTATTTGTTAATATCTATTATACAGTTGAGAAGTACGGCCTAGAAACTTTCTTTGTTGTAGTGAAACTGAACCCCTCTTGGATCAATTGATGAATATGAATTGCACATCTTTTGAAGGATCTTGGAGAGAGTCTTGGGTCCACAGAAAAATACTCCAATACTGTTGCTGTAATCACAATAACAATGAAACATAAAAGTAGCACAACAAACCAAAAAAATGCACCTTTTGGCAGTCTCCAGTTTGGTTTGCAAATTTTGAAATGGCTTTTTGAGACATACATTTGAGAAGTGTTGTGTTAGTGTCGCAAAGGATTATTGTATGACTCTTGTAATACTTCAGTGTTTATTGCCTCATTACATTATTTATTTGGATTGCTATTTTGGAGGTCACATGTTATTTTAAATGGCTGTTGTTATTTTTGATCCTCCTAGCTTTTTTAAGACAGAGAAATAAAGACAAGGGCAAGCAGCACATCTCTTGGACTGAAATTTTGCTATACTTTCTCTCCAGCTATTTTTGTTTCAAAAAATAATGGACAGAAATCTGTTATTTCTGAGTTTTTATATTTTTTTCTTGTTAAGACTTCTCTACCTATGTATATTTTTTAAATGGCTGATTGCTTTTTTAATTTTGCCTGTAGGTAGTTCTCATAAAATAATAAGAACATTTCCAATGTAACAAACAGCTGTGTCTGTTACTGTTATAAGCAGCTCAAACCCTTGTTCTTTACTGCAAAGTGCCTTACAGGATTAGCTTTTAAGAACAGACACACAGTGCATCTTCCTTGAGAACATATGTATGCACACACGGAAACACACACTTCCTGAGCTACTGAGGAAAGCTGAATCTAGTTAAATAACATGAAGAGACAAGTGACAGCATGACTTTCAAAAAGTTTGCTCCTGTAAAGGAATGGCTGTAGATCTGATTTTGATGCCAAAGCCATTGTCCCCAGAAGTAGTGTTCTAGTATCGCTCAAGTGCTGTGTTACACTACGTTTACCCTAGACTGATACATTCCTGCTAATCTGCAAAAAGACACTGTTGTAGCCAAGAGAGACCCCCTGGACCTGAGTGTGGGAACTCAAAATTTAGTCAGTTCATGAGAGCTGATTGATCCTTCATCCAACAGAAACTCTCAAGGTTCTCTGCATCTTAACTTTCTGCAACTCAAACCAAGAAAAGTTTGGGTGTTTGTTCTTCAGGATACATTAGGAGCCCAAGAAATGTTTATTTCATGCAATGTTTTCTTTAAAAGGTTCAAGGCTGACCATAAATACGTGCGTCTTGACTTAGAAGCAAATACAAGTTCTACTATAAGTGCAAGTTCCATTCTACAAATATAAATACAATGTATAACTATATATACAAGTTTTGCTATAACTTTAATGCTAGCTTTCTAAGGAAATATCACAGCATGGAAAGTTAATGCCCATCTTCTTCCCTGAGTATCAGAAAAACAGATTTTTCTCAGTTGTACTTAAGAAAAATAACAAAACAATAATGTTTCAACTATAAGTTTAAAAACTCTGGTATTGCAATAGAGTCACTTTAAAAGGTCTTTCAAAAATCATATTTTCTACTCTTGGACTTTTTCTATTTTTAATCTTTCATATTTCCTGATTGTATTCACTTTGACCTCTATCAAGTAGTTTCTCTATTACTGTTATTTCTGCAATTTTATGGTATTCTCGTAGCTTACTGTTTTCTCTTTGATCCCTCTCCCTCCCTTCAGCTTTTTCTTGGGTCTTTTTCATCCTTAAAAAAGGTTTTCTTCCTTTTCTTTTTGTATCTTTGTCTCCCAAGTGCAGGCATTTATTTTCTATTAAAAGGTAAATGTTTGGAAATAATAGAGTCACAAAGATTCTGGAATTTTCTACTGCTGAACACAAAATATTTCAAATTCTTGCTTCAAAGGCTTTCAGGAACAAAGAAGCTTTTCACAGACCACTAGCAAATCCACCAAGTTCAAATGAACTGTCTTTGCCAGCAGAGATGAACTAATAACAGAACAGCATAGTCTTGCAAGAGCAGCCAAATATGTTAGGGGAACAAACATATCCTTGACATCATAAGAAAAAAATCACAGTTTATCTCTTTAATAACCATCTTCAAGGGAAATTAATGCTACTTTGTCCTTTGTGCAGGACAGTAATTGGATTGTGTGTTTCAATTATATCTGGACAAAGGCCAGGATATTGAAATACTTCTAAATATTAGATTTTCTTGTCCAAAAATTAGATTTTATTGGCATTCTCTTTCCGAGATTTCTTCATTAAAAGCTTCATTAAGCATAAATCTTCTTTCCACACAGCAAAAAAACTAAATTATTTTAAAAGGGTCATTTAAAAAGGTTCACCCTCCCTTCCTCCCGCTGTTTATGCTGAGAGAAGAGTTGCATAACAAGGTTAGAAGCTAACCTGCCTTACCTAGGATGATTTTCAGCTAGTTGCTTGAACTCAGTGTCCCAGTTTGGCCTTCCGTAGAAGGTCTTCTGTCTCAAACCAGTAATTACATCCTTCTTGTCATCATAATGTAGGGCTATGTGAGTAGCCTAAAGGCAAATTTACAAGGTAATCATTTTAGAATCAACAATGTGTATTCCAAGGAAGAGGAGAAAGCAATAATACTATCTCCGAATGAAAGACAGAAATATTAATTAAGGGAAAGAAAATTGCATAATTATCAAATGGCTGCACTCTAGCAAAGAGGGAGAGGGTGAGGTACTCTCTGAAGACTGTATAAAATGACTGAAAGCCTAAAAAGCACTTCCAAAAGTGACTTAGGCCCAGGACCTTGAAGGTGTTCAATTGCTTAAGATGCAATATTTGAAAGAAGTTGGAATTAAATACTTACCTTTACTGACATTGGCCTGAGGGCCAAAATCACTTTCACAAGCAGGTCTTAGATTCCTAAACCTCTAAGCAGCCTTTGAATATCACACCCTAAATATCCTTTATCGAAGATACTGCAGCAACCATTTTAAGGCTGAGCTGGAGTTTAGGAAAGGGAAGAAAGTTCAATGAAATCATGTTTGATGACAAATATTAGAAATTTTGTGCACCTTAGGAACTCCGGGTATGTCCAGAGTATTTGTTTTTTCTGCTCCTTGGAGAAGATATTAGCGCATATACTGAATGTTCAGTGGTAAAATCCTGGCTGTTTTGTTTCTTCTCCACAGGTGGAGGGAAAGGCAGGGAGTAGATAAGCTGAAATTGAGCACTGAATTAAGTAAGGTATATAGCTCCTGCTGTAAGAAACCAAATTCTGATTTTCATGGATTTTCTCATAGATCCTCTGCTGCACCTGTAACCAAGGTTTTTGAATACTTTTCAGGTATGCTTGAACATAAAACCACTCTCTCTCTCTCTTAGTTGTACTGCTATGGTGTAGGACAAATATTCTTGTTTTCATTGCAGACTATCAACATTACTATCACTGCTAAGAAATTACTGGAGGAAAGCTATGTTTAAAAGGGTTTGCATTCAGGCCATAGCATGAACTAGGTACCTCTTGCAGAAGTGGTTGCCAAAATTTGTATCTGTTTTCTGGGAATGCACTCTTGTGCTAATGAGTCTTCTGCATTGCTTGACAATTCAGTTATTCTGATCAAGCAAAACTGTCACAAGAGGTCTTGTTACTAAAAGATTTTTTTGTTAGTTTGGGCCAATGTCGTGGAGAACTTAATGTAAGAAAGACCTGAAATGTATTTAGTGAGTGGTGTGCAGGGGTGGGATTTATGAATTTTTACGGCAAAATTGTGCCACTCAGTAGATGAGCTATTTCCGTTCACATCAAGTGGAATGTTTTTAGGATTGTTGGTGTCAGTACTACATACAACTTATTGTGTTACTGATGCCTAGGAGTCTCAAGGGCATTACAAGGAGTACGATTTCTTGGCTAAGCAGAGACAGACATCTGACATATCTGTCCAGCCAATGACAACAGAGAATTCAGTAAGAGCTTGAAGCATTGAATAAACATTATAACTGAAAAAGTAAACACCCTCGCAATGATGGGAGATGTACTAGATGTGAATTGTCGCTCCTGCTTTGGTTCATCCTCACCTAACTACTGGTCATCTAAATGGAGAGACAGCTAGGAGACAAAGCTGTTTTTGTTGTTTACTAAAGGAGAAGTAAAGTTGAGCATCATTCAAATATTACTGATGTTGAAGCTCTCGTTCAGAAGAGTGATGAACTGGGATTTCCTTAAGATGAGTAGGAAAGACCTATAAGATACAGGAGCTCTGTGGATCTCTGAAGGTAGTGAACCAGTTGCCAAGTATAGTTCCCTGACCTAAGTAGGAAAAGCAACCTTTCAAAAGCACTCCACTCACAACCTTTTAGAAGTGGGATAACAATATTTTGTGCTCGGGATCTTCAGAAGCAAGGGAAGGTTCAGGGTTGGAGCGGACTGGCCCAACTCTAGAAGTACTTCTGCAGGCTCATAGCAGACTGGATGAAGGGATTTTGGGACAAGGCAGCGGCACTTTCAAAAGATATCGCAGCAAGAGGTGTTGTCTCCCTGCCCAACTTCTGCACTGACGTTTGTATAAGAAGGAAGTGGGATGCCATCAGCTGAGCAATGTTGGCAGCTTTCTGTTCTGTTAGGTTCTTGAATAGCTTCTTTCAAACCAAGTATTAGGTAATACCCTGTGATACTGTTAACACAGGGTCATGGCTTGTAGAACATTGGTAAAAGTGCCATATACTTCACAATGGGAGTGGATTTCTCATTTCAGAGAATGTTTGTGTACACTCCCTTAGGTACTAGTTGCATAAAAAATGTGAATACAGTCACTACCTGACATAAATCCTAAGGAAAGCAGAAAGAAACAGTGTTTTTTTGGCAGGGGAGGCAGGAAGAGAAACGCTCTATAGCGTCTTCTATTTTCTATCTCTACTAGGCAGTCCTTTCATTCAATAGAAACAGCAGGAAATAAAACAGTAGATCAAGGAGTTTCTATGAGAGTTTTTCTAGTAGGTACCTAAATCTATTTGCAATGTGCTCTGAGTGGTCAGCTGAAAAAAAAGAAAGAAAATCAACTCATTTGAGACTAGATAAAGACTAAGGAAGTTGAATAAAAGCCACTCAGTCTAAGAATTATGTGCCTTAAGGTGGGATGATCCAATGAAATTATGTTAATTTTAAAGCCAAGCTATGAAAATACTTTTTTAATCAATGTGAATTAGTCCATAAAATTCATTGCCATAATGTTCTGAGTGCAGCAGAGTTCAGAGTATACTGGACATGTATATGCACAACAAACGCTATAATAAATATTAAGAGTAAATAAGCTGACAGTTTTTATATAACTCTTTATATTTCAAAGCAAAATGTCAGGACTTAAAGATATGTGAACAAAATGTCCTTTCACAAACTTCTGAAAGACCTTCTGCACTTTCCTCTAGAATATCTGGTAATCAGCACTGCCCAGAACAAGATACAGGAGTAGGAGGATTACCAGCTTGATCTCTGTGTTCCTATTTTCCTGACTATGAGATGGAAACAGGCAGCCTGGTGTCTTTATATTTACAGTTCTTTGTCTCTCTGCTTCATCCATCATTCATTCAACTGTTCCTGTTCCATCTGTTACCATACTGAAAAAGCAAGGCACATTAACTCAGACTCATCTGAGCATCATTATTACCTGACTTTCATCCCAGCCAGTAAGAAATATATGATAACTTAGAAAATCATTTTTCCCTTTTTCAGCCATTTTTGCTTCCAAAAAGGATAGAAGATCAGCAAACCACTCAAATGCTGATGGGTCTCGACAAATCCAGTAGAAATAAACCTGTCAGAAAAAGAGTAGAGATTTAAAAAGAAGTAAACTTTCAATAAAACTTCTTAATGACTGAGTCAAATCATCAACTGTATAGTGCACTACTCTTCTTGACAGTAAACTTAAACATAGTCATGTTGTACATGTCTTGATGTAGAGTTTCTATCTTTTAAACAATTTTTTTCATCTGAAAGATTGAGTGACTATATTAATGAGTTAACATAGATAGGCAAAGTACAAGTTTCCCATGTCCCTCTGCCAGTGCCTCTCAACTTCAATTTATAATACCTAATCCTACATTTCTTGCAAATAACTTGATTACTCTTTGAAAAGTTGGATTGATTTTCAGTTACATTGAAAATAAAATTTCAGTTTCATCTAGCAGTGCAGCAAGGAATTCTATTTTTTCAAGACCTCATGCCACAGGTTAACATTTGATGTGGTCAGAAGTTATGATTATGTTCCTTAACTCAAATACCATATATAAAAGAGGCCACAGGATGTCCCTAGTTCTTTTTTAATTTGTTTAAATTACAGCATGTAATTTCTAAAGAAAAATGAAACTATAAAGTTATCAAAGAGGAAAAATCAACCACTATGCCATGATTTGATGTTCCAATGGTTAAAAACCTCCTCTCTAGGAAAAAAGTGCACTGTATTTCTCATGCAAATTTCTCTAGCTTCATCTCACATCTGCTGGATCTTATTTTACTGTTGTCTGTTAGATTGGAGAGCCCATTACTAAAGCTTTGTTTCCCAGGTATAAATTAGAGGCTGGGCTCAAGTCATCCTATAATCTTCTCTATGGAAAACCAAACTTTCCCAGAATCTGTCACTGTAAGGCACATTTTCAATCCTTTAATCATTTTTTGTGGCTTTTCTATGAATCTTCCTCATCTGTTGCACAGACACTCATAAACAGAGTTTCTTTATTTAAAATAAAAGCTAATTCCTTGGGATCTTGGCATAGAGTAATGCTTGCATTGGGAATCAGATCTTTCAAACGAGTTGGTTGATCACTCTCCATATGCTGGTGGAAGTCTTTCTTGCAAGAGTCCGTAGAATGGTATCTTCAACAGGATCAGGTGAAACTCCTCAACACCCCTGTTCTGCTCAGATTTTTTATCTAGCTGGCCCAGAGGCCTCTGTGACCGCTATGGTTTAATGTGATTGCTCTATGATTGATTGTGCATGATCAATTGTGATTGATATCATAACTACATACAAAGCATCTTCTAACTAGTTAACTACATACAAAAGACTGTCCAATGTGACTATTTCTACAGAAACAGATTCTACTGATCATTTTATATGTGTCTTATCTATGCACAAGCTGATCTATTTTGCAGCTAGAACCACCTGTGGAGACTCTAATTTGGCCAGATTACCCATTCAGGATCTTGATTAACACACTGAAACATGCTGTTGGCCTAGGCAGAGCAGCAGCTGCCTTGGAAAATCTTCAGGACAGTCTGAAATTCCTATCTGGAAACCTCTTCCACCAACTAGTCAAATGTTTTGCTGTGAAGATGGCTGGAAGTTCAGTCAATCACCAGATTTTAAGTCAGTCCACTATCTCAAACCGGTCCATCTGTGTAGAGGTCTAGATAGAGAGCACATGGACCACCTAGGGAATGAATGTCTACAGTGCGATGGCTGCGAGCCCAGACGCAACCCTAAAACCCCATTGTATACCTATAAGGCAAATTTGATTTCGAGTCTTATAAATTGTATACTTCACAAACATGGAAGAAGCCTAAAACTACACAATTTCAGATGAGAAAGAAATATCATGGAGGACAACATATAAATTCCTACCTACTGGACAGTTGGAGCATTTTTTATTGTGACTATGCTTTTTAATTTTGTTACAAAATTCCTTAATTTTTCTCCAGCTTATCTCTATTTGTGCTCACCAGGCCTCTTGTCTTTTATTATATCTCAGTATCAAAAGTAACGCGGAAGGTCTAACCCCAAGGCAAGCCTTCTGGGAGTTCTGGTGATTTGGAATTTGCCACTCTTTTCCACAGGATCAGTAAGAAGAAGATGCATATTAGACAATTCCAAAGTGAAAAGTCAGAGAAGACAGACACCAGGAAGCTGAAAGGAATTTCCCAGAAGATTTAATATACTAGCTTGTCAGACTTCTAGTAAGGTATTAGAAGAGAAATATGGTAACACCATGCTTCACTGGAGTTTTGGTGAAAAAGACTAACAGTAATGTGAGATGTTTCTTAGATATGAATGTACTGTAAGGGACCATCTGTAGTTTCTACTAGAAATACCAATGACGTATGATTGTAGGAAATAGAAATATAAAATTCCGGGTAAAGTAGGGTATTTTTATAGGCTATGAAGGAGTATCTGCAGAACTTTAGTGCCAACCATATTGCCTGTTTATTTTTTTTCCACTCTTTCAGCGTTTCACCTTAAATATAATCTCATTGCTTCACAAGGGATTGCTGCTGATTTTCACTGGCATAGGTTATGAGGAAAAGCAATCCTACTGTCTTTAAAGACTTTCATTTTTGTAACTAACAACAGCATTATTCTAAATCACCTGAATTATATAAGATTTGCAGCTTTAACCTTTATGTAGTTTTTGTATCTGAATTCTGAAGTCTTTGCTTACCCCAAGGCCTCAGCACCTTGAAAATCAGGCCACAGAATGCTGTCAGTCTGCATTACACTGTGGCTGTTGATTTGTAGTGAGAAATTTCTTCCCCAACCTCTATTTGATCAAGTTATTTCTCGAGCCTTTTCAGCAGTTCATTTTATGTAAGTATATATTTAGTACGTGTGTGTGGAGAAGAGGCGTGTGCTCCTAAATGAATAATGAGTAGTGCTAAGGGTAGCAACTGGGAGCATGTGGGCAGGATTAGGAGCCAAGTATATTCAGGGAAGGAAGAAGAAAAGCCAGATGATGAGCTGTGGCAATATGGGTCTTGGAAATGGGGACAAGAATATCAGGGTATGAAGCTTGAAGGAGTAGTTTTAACCAACTGGTTCCAGACTTAGCTGTCATGATAGCAGCCAGTCCAACCAAATCAGGTCAGCTTGCCTCCAGCACAGTTCTCCTGAGAAAGGCTATATCTTTCCAAAGCCACAGAAATTCGTTAAGCTCATCCCTGGTGCAATTCTGCTGAAACTGTACCTAGTGCACTGCCTGTAATTTTCATGATAGAAGTGGAGAGCATTTGGTAATGAATAAAGACTGTCATTACAAGAAGTATTTTTGCCTATGATTATAGGCTTAAAGAGAAAGAAAAAAGCTAGTGAAGAAGGCTGTCCTATGGGGAAGTATTCTCTTGCCTTAGATCAAGGAGGACGTCTAGTATAATATGTTAAAATAAATGCTATTTACAAAGGGCTTTTCCATTCTCTCTGCTGAGCATCCACAGCATTGTACAACATATGACATATATAATTAAAATACAATAAACACACAATAAAATTAATCCTTATTAACACTGTAGAATAAAGCCAGCATCAGTACATTTCTATAATTAAACAATTACTCTGAGTCCTACATTTTTTCTTGTAAGCCTTATACTATTAACTGGCTGCAATTATTTAGAACCCTTAAAAATCTGGTTTAGATTTATGTTTCATTAGTCTCCACCCACCCTACCCCCATCAGCTACATTCATCAGCTTGATGGCTTGCCCAAGTAAACTGTCTTAAATTTTCCAAGTGCTCTTTTTCCAAATTGAGTTAGATGCAGTATTGCTATTAATCAGATTGTAATGCAGGGTTTTGAGTGGTCGCTTATTTCTGCACTACTCCACTCCCTTGCAATGTGTGCATATTTATCATCTGGTTTTCCCCATTCTGAATTTTGTACAGCAGACAAGAGCAAGAGCTTTGATGCATCTTTCTTGTAAGGTGAGAGAAAATACTTTGTAAATCAGCTTCATATGGATAGTCATTAATAATTATCTGTTGATGAGTATCCATCCGTTTCTCTTCCCCTCCCTGGAGACAGAAGTGGAGCTGTCCTCTGAGCAAAGCCAGCTCTTTGGCAAAGAGGTGTAAAAGGTGATGAACAGGGGGATGACCAGGGAGAAGCCTCCATCACTGGCACTTGCTGCTCTGCCTTCGACACAAAGCTGCTCCCTGCTTCCCTATCACACGTACAGTTGGGCACCTCCCTGCAAACGCCCCAGTTCTGCCTGCTCCTGAATTTACTTACCATACTACCCATGGGCTGCAGAGTACCAAAAAAGGTCAGAGATTCAGCTTCACTTAACTGATCCACTGGGCCAGTACAGCAAAGTCACAGCAGTTCCTGTAGCCAAGGGCATGCCAAAGAGTGGGATTTGGCAGCCTGAACAACAAGGCACTAATTTAGAGCTATGATGACAGCAGGCAGCCTTTCATATAAATGCGGGACAAGGTCCAAATTCACACCACTGAATGTCTAGCAAGAGGCCTACACTATTCTGCCTCAATATCCTTTTCTAGGAGGCATTCTCGGGAGATTAGGTGGGCTGGCAAGACCAGTCAGCAACTAGCAGTCAACCCTGTTGAGGCAAAGGCTACTTTTCAAAGACAGCTCAGAAATACAATTACATTTAAGAGCATAAAGGACAAGAGTTTTTAGCTTTTCAGACAAAAATATTTTGCTGAAAAGCCTGTGGGAGGGGGTGCAACTCAAAGTAGAACATTACCTCTGGTAGGAAATGGCCAGGTGGAAAGCAAATAAGAGACCATTCTTATTTTCCACACAATATGTAGGTGAAATTATTGCCACAATATGCTGTGGTTGTCAAAGGTCTACATGGGTTCAAAAAGCAATTAGACAAATTCATGAAAGAACACTTTACTAAGGGTTATTAAACACAAAGACACAGCTCTTGTATCAAGATATTACTGAACTGCAGGTTGCTTAAAGGCAAGAAAGTATTCACCAAAGAAATATCAGTATATGATTTTCCAGTCTGTATACTTTTCCCTAGGCATTCATGAACAGCCGCTGTTGGAGATAGGATATTGAACTAGATGGATCTTTGGTAAGACCCAGTACAATCATTCTTAAGTGCTTATATAGGGTAAAAGGGATACCTAATCTCTTACGCTAATATTTGCTAATATTAGGGTCTGATGGATCAGTACAATTTCATCAACTTCAGCAGCAATTGGTCTAAAAAATGAGACCCACTAATGTGAGTAAAGATCAGTATATGTATAACTAAAGCCAGTAGAAACAGTCCAGCCATGACTAGTAGTAGCTCTCTTCCTCATCTCAAAAAATGATAGGGAAATGAAGGCTCTACAGCTATTTAATTGTGAAGAATCAATTAGATAAATGTGTATGCCTTTTGATTTGCTACGTTTTTTAAATTATACAGCTGCAGACATTATGGAAGCTATGAGTATTTATATCTCAACTGTATGTGGGCAACACTAAGAAATATTAGTTCAATAAGTGTAATGATAGCTGTACTCTAATCAAAACGAAGTTGTTCAAAAAAGAAAAACCTCTTATTTATTTCCTTAATAGACATTTCTATGGTACTCATCATGGCAGAAAGAGAGCGCTGAATACTTGGAGGAAGATTAAATTATTTGTAATTACACCACAAGTGGAAGCTTTCAACCAATGGAAAAAAAGGTGGCACTACCGTGAGATTAATCATTCTCACTAAAATGATGGCTAAATTTTTAAAATAAGCTGTGAACTTCCCCAGCACCTTCATCCAGGATTTCAAAATATTTTACAAACACTGACTTCATAAAGTGTGAAAATAAGCATTACTATTCCCAGTGTACCAGTAAAGAAGCCAAGATACAGAGAAAGAATATATAGAAATCATTATATGTTTGTATTTAACAGGAATTCAGAGAGAGTGAACTCTTTATAGCAAAAAGCTCTGGTAGGATACACCATGCATTTAGCTCTGTAGGTTTACCTGCATAGGATTCTCCCAAAGCTATGGATGAACACCCTGAAGTAAACTATGCTCTCAATGTATAGTTAAATTGAGCTTGTTTTCCCCTTAAGATAACAACAGCAATGATAATAATAACAATTTTACATGTATACATACATAACAAAATATACATATATAACATATATACATATGTGTCACTCGCCTTCCAGTGGAAAAAACCCTTCTGGTACAGTGGGAATGTTTGCAAGTACACTTCTTTTCACATCCAGTACATATTTTCATTTTTATTTCTCTTCCTTCCCAGTGCTTTCTCTACCTCAAAGATTCTGCCTGGCAATTTGAACCTCTCCTCAAACTCCTCAGTTATTAAAATCCCAGATCCTTTTTCAGTGGCAGCTTGTCGTTAAGATGCCTATTTTTACACACTTTAATTTGTAAAGATCAGTCTCTTGGTCCTGCATTCAACTCCATATGCACTGACCCTCTTAGAGATCTGTCCACTCAAATGCAATTTCAACATCTGTTCTTAAATGTGAAATGCTGAACAGTTCTCAGTTCAGCTTTTACATCATAAAGTGAGCTAAAATAAGCTGTAGGGTCCATGGGCTACCACTTGCCACCATGAAGAGAGGATAGGACATGTAGCTGATTTTTTTTTCTGTTACCTTCTCATTCCTCGGTCTACCTCACCGTTATCTCTTCTTCACCTGTTCTCACCCAATGCTGCTTCATGTATCTTTAGCAAAAACATACAATACACTAGCAAATTAAGAGTATGTTAACTTAATTGGTAATATCCATGCCTTACAGTCCCCAACATATTTTTTCAATGAATTAAATGAAGTTGTTTGCAGGCAGCAATGTGCATCTTTATATATGCATCTCATCTCGCATTTAGAAGGCCATTTTGTATTCCTTTTATACCGACTAATATCCTTCTGATTTTCCAAGATGGCAAAAGTAGCTAATAGTTGCCGAATGCAGCATTCCGGATCAGACACTCAGCCAAAGGGCCCTCATGAAACCGGTAGCTGAACAAGGAACGTGTTCTGCTCTTCAGGACTGTCTGAGATGAATTAACAGTATGTCTCTATAAGAAAGAGATCAAATTTCTAGCTCTCTACCTACCTACCTTCCTATCTGTCTATTTGCATTCCCTGTTTGTTTCCAATTACTACTGAAAAACTGATTCTGTAATATTTAATAAAAAAATATTTCAGTGAAGGCTACCTTTTTCCATCTGGAAATGACAGTGAATTCTGAAGACCCTACCATGCAATAGCAACTGAAACAGCTGGAAAGCAGAAAGGAGGTAGAAAAAAGCTTCAGTAAAGAACAATAGTTGAGGTGTAGATAGGCAAGTCACGTTCACTGATGTAACAGGCTGCTGCTTCTCTCCCCTTGGAGCCCGCTGGCCCCAGCTGTGCCTCCTTCCGGGGCAGCTCTGGGACGTGCTTGACTGTCTGCTAGCAGATTCTGCTCCCTGCACCAGCAGAGATGGATCAACCAAGTATTGCCTGGGCTAGTAAGCCAGACTGGCTCCCTGAGGGGTCACAGAGGCGGCAAAGGAGAGGCGTAGGAAAAGACAGGAGAGAGAGGGGACTTGTGCAAAGGTACCTGCAAATGGGGGAGCAGAAGAGGTTATTCACACCAGCTCTCGTGAGCTACCAGCCTTATGTGCCTAAACGAGGAAGCTAGTTTTTCCATTTTTCAGTGCCTTGCGAGTGCCTGCTTCTTGGGGGGAGTTAGAGCAATCCAGTGAGTTTCCAGCTCTGAATCACCTCTTCAGCTTTCACAATATAAGCTCATTTGTGGAACTTTTTAAAAGAGTGATAAATTTTCCCACCTACCTTCTGCAGCGTCAGTGCTGTGCTAGGATTGCAGCATTTGTACCAAATGGATTTTAGAACAGAGGCAAATGGTGTGACTCCTATTCCTGCCGCAATGCATACGCTCACTCGGTAGTGAAAAACATCTGTAGTTGCAGCTCCATATGGTCCATCCACAGCCAGTCTACAGCAGCAAGACATTTAGTTAAGAATCAGCAATGTATCAAAGGGATGTAAAAGTTAAAATCCGCTGGGCTACATTTTTAAAAATTGGGCTTCTGTTGAACATATTAAAATGGAAGAAAGATAGACATGTCTAAGTTGGCATATGAATTACACATATAAATGCGTACAATTTTCAGAGGTTGCCATTTAATAGCAAAGCAACTTTTTTTCCTGAAATGAGAGAACAAGAGCACCCATGTAGTTTTGGGGCCTAGCCATCTATTTAAGCATGCAATTGCAATTTTCTGGCTTTCTGGAATGTGATTAGTCATATAAATGCATGTCCAAATTTAGCTGTGGAATTTGCATATTTAATTATGAATTACTGAAAAGTATTCTGGTTTTAGAGCTTTATTTTATACACTGTATATATCAAAGCAGAGAGGAACAGATTATATTAATCATTTTGAAAAGTTATCTATACGTGTAAAAGTAATAAAAGAAAAAGCAAGAAAGAAGTCATCATATGCAAGACAACTACTATTTTCTCAGCTCTTTCAAAGAAATCAGAATTAAAAACCATACTTTTTTGGCAATAATATTGTACTTAGTAACTGACCTAAAGGGGAAATTTTTGAGCAGAATGACTTGTTTATGTTACTTACTCCTATAATCAGCATTGTGGATGTTGAAGCATTCATTTTGGTCAAAATTAGAGAAGGAAAAGAGTACTAAATAATCAGAACCATTCCCCCAGAAACATGGAATGTAAATATACACTAGACTTCTGAGTACTCTGTCCAGTCTGTCTTTAAATAACGTAAATGAGAGAGCTTCCATTCCCTTCTCTGGAAGATTGTTTCACAATCTAACGCCCATTTTCAGAAAAAATGAGTTTCCTCTCTTCCAGCTTTCCTCTTGCCTTGTGCTCATTATTGCATGAATCATCTTAAAAATTCAGTTTAAATAGTACAAACAAGTGTGCAGACATACAAAGTATGAAGTGTTTTAACAAGAAAAGAAAGGGTGGATCACTAAGTGACGGTATGCACAAATACAGGGATGCAACATATCTCAAACTCTACTGTTGCTTTCCTTATGTGTACCTAAAAATCTTATCATTCCCTTTCATTTGTACTTGCCACAAGGTTTGTTTTTATGTCAATATTTCAAATGGCCTGCAAGTGCAATCTGAAACAGCTACTCAAGGATAACTTTTGAAGATTTGGCCTCAGATATAAACAAAGTAAACTATTTTTGGTATATGATTATTCAGATTATTGCCCAACCCTGTGCTTTCTGAGCATTCAAAACTTCCTGTAAAACAGGGTTAATTTAAGATATGAAATGCAAAGCTTTTCATTAGATATCTAGATTGCACAGATAGAACATTATATATATATACATATGTACTTACATATTTATATAAAGTACCTAAGAACTGCTTTTGGGTAAACTTTCTATATAGTTCCATGTGAAGTTGGTAGCAATTCTCATTATTGTTAACCAATTGAGAAAGACTGATCTGGATGGAATTTCAAGAGATTATTGATTCTCTCTCCACGCTACAAGACAGGATCAGTTTTATCTAAATCATTCTTTACAGATATTTGTCTAGTCGGTCTACTCCTAAACCCTCTGGTGGCAGAGATTTCATAATCTATTTGAAAGCCATGCTGTTCCTGTAGCTAGAAAGCTTAGACTAATACAAAGACTCAGAGAAGCAGGGAGGAGAAAGAGAGAAAAAACAACCTATATGATCCATTCATTTGATATAGAGACCACGGAGGAAGGTAGGAAGATAGTGAATAAAGTGGCAAAAAAATTACCTCTTCATTTACCAAGAGAGGACTAGAAAATAGAGATGTAAAATATTTCTAACTATGCTTTGAATTGTCCACATTCTTTATGTCTATTTACACAATTTCATTAGAAAGAAGTCTTGTATGTTTGGAGAAGATAGGGAAACTATTTAGTTTGAAAAAGTAACATTAGAGAATTCCTCTGTTATTTTTGAAACTTAGACATCCTAATCAACAGGAATGTGTATTATTCCTGATCCTAAGAGGAGTAAGATTTTGGGACAATGTGCTAAAACAGTAATAATGTGAACTAAAAAACCCTAAGAAACATAAGATGGAATTTAATAATTTTTATAGTAATAGTCTGTTCTATACTCTTATCTTTTAAATTAACCAGAAATCACAGCTAACAGTCTTTTCTACCTATATAAATGTGTGTATATTTTATTTTAGTCCTCTTTTATTAATTACAACATACATATTTTATTTTTAGAACTTTACCTTACAGTTAAGTTGCTAAATATCTTCTGTCTTCTGCTCAGTTTTTGCTATATCTTATTTTTTAATATAGTCACTGATTTGGTTATTATTTTTAAGAAACTGGTACCTTGCTTTATTGCTAGCTTAACTATTGAAATATTCTTTTTAATATATTGCAAGAAAGCAACTGAATGATGGCATTAAGCATCCTAACAGGATTAAAAAGAAGAGACTTCATATATGACAGCACCGTTAATTTCAACCCTGTATTGTGGCCAGCAACATTTGATAACATTTTCTCTTTCTCATTTTTCACACTGCCTGTCAATCACTTCAGACCATTCCTGTCCCAGTTCTGCTGAAATTGTATACTTCTCATTCCAGTTGCCTTCAGTAAAGGCACAGCTTTCATTTCTAATTCTTACTAACTGATATAAGGCAAGTTTTCTTCTCAGTCCCTACATTCTAGTATGCCTGTGAAGCTTGATGGCATCTATAAGCTTTTTAGGGGAATGTTCTTTAGCATCCAGGTCCCATTAAATTGTATAAATGCAGTTAAACAAGTGCCCTTTGCTGCTCAGCTTTACTAGAACTCCCTCATCAAAACCAATTTTCTAAGGGGAAAAATAGCCTTTTCAGGTCTGAGCCCTACATACTCCACTAGAATTCAAATTATCTTGTGCCGGACTGTTTTCTTTCCCTAGAATCTTCACTATAGCAGCAAATAGCTAAATGGTTTGAATTTGTTACATATTTAGTTAGTGTAAGGCAAGGTAGCTCCATTAACTTCAGTGGAGCCCTGTTGACTTGAACCAATGAAGAATCAACCTGTTTGCATTAGTTTGCCAAAGACACAGAATTTAAACGCTGATAACCTTTGTAAATTGGAACAGATCTTGGACATCAGCAACAGAGTTGAGAGATACTGCTGGAAAAAATAAGGTGCCAGCAGAAGTTTCTGGGGCCGCAGAATATCTAGGGGAAAAACGTCAGTCCAGACATTTGGATACCAGGTGATGGATGCCATCAGAAGAATATATTCAGGCAAATAGCTAACAGATAGCTTCAAATGTCATTTTAATTCATAAATACTCACCTATTGAAATGGATATCTACAGATATAGTTGATATAAATATAGATGATACATATATAGATAGATATAGACATAGATATAAGCACAGATGGACTTTAAATCTTGGGTTAGTGATCAGGTCTTCCTGATAGCCATTGTCCTAAGTTCATGACCATGTTTGCTTATAGCTCTTTAATAAAATGATATATTTATGGACCCAGGACTGTGATCTAATACTGTGCCACAAAGAATACACACAAAATTAATTAAAATTAAAATGTTAAAATTTATTTTAAAATGTAAAATTAACATTTTGAAATGTATTGTTTATTATTCAAACCTTGGTAACATCCACAGTTCCCTGAAAGCTTTTTCCTCTGCTTCAAAGGCCTTGAAGAGGGCTGCAGTCCAGTCCCCAGCTACTCTTATGTGAACACTGAAGAATTCTTCCTCAGGAGCTGAAGTGAGCGTGAAAGGATGCCACTCCAGCTGTGAGACAGATGAGCACTGCAGAAAGATGTATTGGCCGGGTTCCATTTTAAAGCCGCTTTTCTTCATATGAAGCTCAAGGACTCCAGAGGAATGCATCACCACCTAAACAATAGTAAAGGGGCCTATTTTAAAATAGAGCCTATAAAAAGGGCCCTAAACAATAAAAAGGGCCTATTAAAAAGGTGAATGTTTATTACCATTCAATTACAGATGACTTTATAATCATTTATGCTTGATTTCAACCAAAAGTTAATAAAAATTAGGATACATAGTAGTTTTTAAAAGTCTTGTAGATAATGATCTATTCTATACATTGTAGTGCTGTTGCTGCCCAACAGCTTGAGAGCACTTACAGTATGTAACATGTGACAACTTGAATTATGAGTCTAAGAAGCAGAGTAAAGGCTGTAACAAATCAAAACTTTGACAACTTTCTATCTTAGTGGAGTCCAGGCAAAAGTATTCTTTAATTGACTGGAATGATTTTTCCAGTTTTACCCTCAAGTAACACAATTGACTGATATGGGGATATTGTTGATTTTGGAAGAATCAAGCCCAATGAGTTCAGTTCTAATACACTCTTATTAAGAGCTCCTCTCAGTTAAGCAGCCAGTTTTATACGTCACATGTACTATACTCAAGACTCTCAGATCACGGCCACTTTATGAAATCAGCACCACATTCTATCCATCATACTTTTCCCCTCATACAAGATAAGCTTGTTTCTGATTGCCAGCTAGATATGTGAGGACTGGGCTGCTTCAATAGCAGCATTCCTGATTCATTCTGCTGTGTATTAAATAGGCCCTAGGTACATAAAGATATTTACAGCCAGGATAAATTGTCACAGTTGTACGGATATTAATGAAGCTTTGACAATTTACACTAATTGATAGTATATTCCTCAATCTCCTGGAAGACTTCAGATTCGAAAGCAAAAACTGTATCCTACTGAAATCAATTGTTTCTGTGCCATTTACTGCAGTAGTATGTGTGTTTCACTTCAGAAAAAAGAGATATTCTCTGACCAGAGGTCTGTGTTACGGTGGTAGAGTCTAATAAGTCTGGTACTTTGTCAATCAAGTTTGATCCCATATGGAATGTACTTACAGATTTGCTACTGGAATAAATGGAAAACATAAAATCAGTACTTGGTTGAAACCATAGTACTCATGTAAAAGCTGCTGAAACTAGAAGCAAAGAAGAAGATCACAATATAGAGAAATTATCAATCAAAAAAAAATCATTGGCATTCAGTTCTTTTTATGCAGTTATGCAAGCTACATAGCCTACCTTAGTAATGACCACCTCCTGTCGAAATCTCCAAAATCTAATGATTCTTTCACAGATATACAACACCACAGGACTTAAAATCCACTTCCATGCCTGTAGAAAGTTGCATGTTAAAAACCCACAAATGTATTTTAATTTCTTCAAAAATATTTTACATTTCTGGCATAAAACAGCAGTTCTCCTAAAAGATGATGATGTGAATTCTCTTCTGTGATTTTGGTCCATCTTTCTCAAGACAGTATTTCTTGTGCTATGGTAACAATTCTGGCTTTCCCTTAGAACAGACATATGGGACTCCTTCACGGACACACTCCAAAAGCGGTGCTAATAGCCATCTGTATTCTGGCCAAGAACCAGCTTTAAAAATCTATTCCTACTAACAGGCAAAAAGATAAATTTATTTAGGAGTTATATAGAGATGTTAATGGACATAAGGAGGTATAGATGCATGTGTTTATACAATACTACCCATGGCCTTACTATTTCGCTGCTCTTTAGAGACTAAAAAATTTCAGAAGGGTCAGATAGGAGTAGCTGTCATTGTCAGCTGTGAATTTACTGATGATGCATGAAAAAACTTTAAGTCCCAAATATTCAATTAGAGGAATAGGATACACTTCCATTTAATTCATTAGTCTGCTCTGTATCAGTAAATGTGTTTTGTTGACCTAGGATACCAAGCTGATCATACTTTAAGTATTGTACATGATTGCTGTACTTGTACTTGCTGATCACTCGTATGTACTGATCACTTTAATAATCAAAAGTACTTGGCTATTTCAAGTATACTAGCTGATTATTTTATTCTGTTGTACTATGATAGCTTAGGTAATTAGATGTAATTCAATCTTCAGGATTAAAAATTTCAGTTCTTTTTGTCTATAGAAGATACTGTTTTATTTCCAGTCTAATTACATACATAGATCATTTGAGCTAACTGAAGACTCCAAAATCATGTGGTTTTTAAAATCTCCAAAGAGTAACTTTACTTGCTGAAACATTGACTTTGCTCTGCAAGCTGGGTAACACAGGTTATAAAGTATCTTTTATGAGAGGCAAGCCATAAAATTATGTGGCTTCCTTAGAAAGTGCTAAGAGGATGGAGTGGCAATTTCCCAAGGTTAAGTCTTGAAAATTAAATTAAAAAAATGCATGATTTAATAATGGGAAGAAGCCAGCATAATCCAGAAGATTCTGAGTTAAAGCAGAAACTCAACTCATCCGTTGTCCCTAAATACTACAGGTGTCTCTGCACAGTGGGTAATCTCACATATCTTGAATATATTAGCATATATCAAGCCACAGTAATGATGAAACCTGTTTTTCCTCCCCTCTATTTGTGCTACCTATAAATAAAAGCATGTGATGGGAATGTTAAAACTGCAGGCTATCCTCAGAGACAGGAGCTCGGTTCAGGTTTTAAATACGCCATTGCTCTGAAATGCCTTTTGGTTGGTTTAGGACAACGGCATCAACAGGAAAGGGAGGGCTGCTAAGCAACACCACTTCTGGCTAGATAATCGGGACATCTGTATTCTTGCGCAATTGGTGATTTCCTCTTGTAATGAGAATTTGCTGCTGGGGCAGCAAAGGCTCAGGAGAGAACATGAGAACAGAAGTTTGGATGCTCTGGGTATGACTGAAGAGCTTCAGTATCTCCAGTGGGAACCAGATCAGGCTTCCATGGGCTGAAATATGGAGCAGGAACAGGTGTGGCTTTACTGGGAGATGGGCTTGTCGCATTAGCCTCCCCCAGGAGCAATGGCCAGCAGGGCCAGTCTGGTGTCCCCAAACACATGTGACTGATCACATCTGCATCTGCCCCTGTAGGCACTGCAGAGGTCTCACCAGAGATTTTTATTCTCTGAAAGAATTTTTGCTAATCAAGTGTCAGGTATTAGACCACAGAGCATTACCCACCCAGCAAAACACTATTCTTATAGATGATCTATATGCCATATGGTGATATCACAAGTCATTGAATGTGACTGCAAGTATGGCCTTGGGTATGCAGGAAACTGTGGCATACTAGGTTTAACACAGAGAGGTGGAAGTTCTCTCTGGCTTTATGATAATGAATGTCAAGACATGCTGTTGGAAGCAAGCTTGTGTCTGTATTCACAGTGCATAGTGAAGTATTGATTTTTATGGCGACACTGTAGCTGAAATTTTTAGAGAGGCATTCACTTTCTCATTAATATGCAGGTTGGACAGTGGCTAACAATAGTTTAGTTTAAGAAAAATCTATGTCAGCCATTAAAAGAGCTACAAGATACCGAATGCTAATTATTCCCTGTTAAGATTTCTTTTGGTATTTTTTCTTTTTTGGAATGAATAACAAAAACTTGCATATGAGCAAGCAAAATCTTTAGTTGTAAATGTTAAATGATTTTGCTTAGATGCTAGACATCTGACATACTACACAAGTCTGCTACTTAATTACCCCCTGTGGATTTGCAATCCTGTTGCAGCAAAACCACCCTTCTGTGGGACATTTTTCCTGCTTTTCTCCTATCCTTTTCATAACTCTCATTTTCAAATTCTCTCCTTTTTACCTAGCTTAAGATCTCAAGGCTGGATGATATGAAGTACGTGCCCCAAAGCAAGGGCATTTTATCTCCAACTTACTTTCCCGTGATATTTAGAATATACATATTAAAGCATTATTAGTTACAATAATAATAATAATTTGCATCCCTAGATTTCCTGTTCCATTGTATTTTCTGTATCACTATGCTTATAAAATTTTCACCTAGAGACTGTATTTGTGCAACAAACACATCAAGGATATTGGTGACACAACAGATTAAATAGAGACCAATTCTGAAATCAATACTCTTCAACGTGAGTTTTGCCTAACTAAATGATCTTCCAGAAATAATAATTATTTATAACATCAAAATTTTATATAGCACCCTTTATTTGTGTATATTTGTACAAGTAGGAATCACTACTTGTGAGGTTAGGTCATGGAACAGAAATATAACATAACTCTTGAAACATTATGCTAAATGCCGGTTAATAGCAGCATACACTCCAACCACCTATTTCCTCAGACATTTGGTCTCTTAAGGGACAGCATTCAGTTAAGAACAGAAGACAAACATCACTCTTACCACAGGTCTGTTGCCTGAAAACTGTGGCAGGGGACACTGAGCGGCTTTCTCCCATTCCAGATAGTGATCTTTACAGTAAGTGACATTGTGAAGCAGCAGACTCTGAGGTGTCTGACCTCGAACAAGCTGACTTAAAACAAAAATATTCATCAGTGATATCCTTCTTTGCAATTTTGCTAAGTATCTGTAGGTTTTATACTATTACTTGAATGCAGATCTACATTCAGCTGAATGTTCAACTACTACCTCTTTCAAGCCTGTTCTGCTCTCTTGTTCAAAACATATTTCCTTTAGGTTTGCCATGATTTTTCTACGACATTAAGGAGTGCTATATGTAAATGCATCTGAAGATGGCAAGTCCTTGCACAGAATACATACATTTAGGTGTCTGTAGCAAAATTTGAATGCAGGTTCTTCGGAGCAGATGCCTATACCTCTTCTATATATATATGATACTCTGGTATTGTTTAGAAAAATTATAAAGCTTAATAGTGACAGACATTCTCTTTTCTTTGCTGCTTTCATTTTTGAAAGCTGAAAATAAAGTTGGAGGACTGTAATGAGATGTGTGCTTTCTAAACATACTAAATTCTAGCTTCTTTACTTCAGAAAATGTTAATGACGTGAATTTTCCCAAACACATCAATACAGACTAGTCAGTTTAAATGGGTTTCAGCTGGTGTTGATTATGGGTAGGGAAGGAAGATTTTTATAGTAAATCCTATCTATTTCATACTGTTTCTCTTTATTTTCCCTCCATGCTTACTTTGGATTGACAATGTTAGCCTGTCCTGCAATTGTGTTATAAAAGAGTAGAGAATAAGAACTGCCTTCTTTCATGTGTCTGTGTCATGAACTGCTACCTCCTAGATAGAAAAAGAGAGAAAAAGGCTCCAGTGGGCAGTTGCTTTTGTTCAGTCTCCTGGGAAGGAGGAAGAGATGGGAAGTGGATGAAATCTTGGTTTTGGCTTGCTTTTTTTTATAAGGAGCAGTGGCAGAGATGTGTTGGGTAGCAAGGGCTATTCTGCTGCAGTCTATCCCCAACCTGGAGCAACCATCAGGCTTGTTTAATGTTATTGATATTGGTGTCCCCTTTTCAGGGAAATCAATTGCTGAGGAGTGTTGATCAGTTGGCTGTGTAGATGGACCTTCCAAAGCTGAAGGTTTAAAGGGTTCATTGTAGTTGTTTGAAAAGATTTGAAAGAGAGAGACAGGCCTTCTTAATCAGGCCAGAATACGGTTTACAGCATTTGTTTGCAGCTGTGCCTCTGAAGCTTAGGACTAATTAACTGGGCCAGTTTCAGGCACACTCAAAGCCAAACTAAATGTGACAACTCTCAAATCACAAGGGAAGAGGTGAGAAAAGTAACACACCACAAAACATTGTGTAAGCCTGTTATTTGCCCTGTGGTGGCTCCACACACCTCCTGAGAACAGACACATGCATACACTGCTGTTGTCTAAGAAGTTCTGCGCATCAGAGAATAATTGTCTGTATGTTCAGAGGCGGGCAATACCATCTGAATGTTTTACAAAAGAGACACAAGAATCACAGTATGATAACGTGGGGTAACTCTGTATCTAGATCTGGAAAGCATTACAACAACTTGAAGCTATGTGTACACTAGGTAGTCAACAGGAGATCTATAGAGCAAAGCACTACTTGCTGAGGGCTTTGCATTGCATACTTTCAGGGGGTTACTTTTGACTAGCTCTAGTTTGGTCCCATGAACTGATCACTTGTTAGTACTTGGATCACATGGAAGCTTTCCTGGGACTAAACTTTCAGTATAATTTCATCCAAAAGCAATCCAGGTCATGCACTCTGAGACTGCTCCTGGGTATGAACAAAAGCAGAGTAAGTGAGGAGGACTAGGAGATGTGCTTCAAAACTGTACTCCCTAATTAAAATGCTAATATAGATGTATTGCAGGAGATTCATAATAAGACTATTATAAATAACAGTGGAAAAAGGAGGGAAGTGAATAAGGGTAAGGAAGGAGAAGATCAGGTTTAGCTCAGTTGGTTACAGCATGGTGCTAACAATGCCCGGGCCATGAATTTGATCCTTGTATGGGCCATTCATTTGGGGGTTGGACTAGATGATCTCCAGAGGTCCCTTCCAACCATACCAATTCTATGATCACCTTCAGCTCATCTCATGACATGTTTCAAACATGTTATCATTCATTCTATGATTCTATGATCTATATTAATAGAGCCAGAAACAGAAGATAGAAACTTTTTCTATCATCAGGTGCCTCCTTGCTCTCACACTGAATAGACAGAAGATTTATTACCCCCCAAGCTCTTAAGCAGGTTCTCCCAAACCTTCTGTCCCTCAGTGTGAGAAGCAGGAGCCCTATACCAATAGGACAGACCTTCCTCTTGTGACAAAAAGCAAGAAAAGAAGCAGTGACCTGGTACTCCTCTCCCTAAAAGCCACCTGATTAGGCTAGTGCTAAACCTGATATGCTTGCTAGTCATTTAGACCTGGAGAGCTGACATGATTCACAATACAATGCCCACCACTACTGCATACTGCTTCCTTATGGTGAGGGAATTTGCAGTTATTTTTGCCATAGTGAAAGAGGGACAAAAACACTTTACTTTTATGAATATACAAGAAAATGTCCACAGGAACATTCACCACTGAGCAGTCAACACACTGAAAGCTCTCATAGTTCACTGGGTCTTTTTTGTGTGTCCCTCCTCTTGTAAAATGTCTTACAAGCATTTTTACAAGCAAAACATCTGAGCAGAAGGTCTCTCTCTTATTAATTTGAACCCACAATGGTTTGATTCCTAATCTGGAATGACCCCAGTTCCCAGCCATGGAAGCTCATTCATTTATTCTAATCTATTGATAAGGTGCAGGTTGTGAGAAGAATCTGAAAGAACCAAAACACATTTAGTCCTCATAAAAACAGTGTGTTTAAATTTCAAAGTGCTTTCATTTTGTGATCTATCTCTAAGCAAAGATCCTAGCAGCTTGTTAATAGGACACAGTACTATAGATTTGCATCATGCTTCATCTCAGACTGTGTACATACACATTATGTAGTTCATACAGATACTTACCCCATGCCATGGCATATTAAACCAATAAAGAAAACCACAAAGAGGTGATGGGTGTACCAGAACACCTCATAGGATGACCTTCTGATGGGCTCCATGGATGAAGTCATGATCAGAACGAAAGCCACAGTAATCACAACTCCAGTTACTCCAGCTATGGTAGTTAGAATCTCTCCTGTTGTGTTCTAGAATAAGAAAAATATATTATTATTATTCTTGTTATTATTATTATTACATGTGATGCTGAAATTCTACTTGTATTTTCACATAGGAATAAAACCAAAACAGGAAACACAGGCAAGGCAAACATCTTTTTCACCCAAGACAGGACCCTGGATGGGAAAACATCACTCTTCTATTTCAACTTAGGCTTATCCTAGACAGATATGTGTTTGCTACCATTTGTTTGTTTGGGGAGTTGAAAGAAGGAAATTACACAATCTCAGTAGTGTTTTTATCTGTTTTTCTTATGTGAAAGTGTCTCAGAACAAAAAAAAAAAGTGATTAGAGAAATGAGAAGATTACACCTATAAGTGTAACAACCAAAATAGCTTACAAACCTGGCTATTCATGTCAAGGTGATAAAAAAGAAGTGCTAAGGCACCTGCAATCATAAAAAGAGTAGGCTACTTCGTCCTTATTTTACCTCAAAGTGTGTGGTTTTCTTACATACCCGAAATGGTATGTAAAAATGGCATGCTCTCATTTACCTAAATGGCATATCTCACTTACCTGTTCCTTGCACTTAAGATGTACTGGAGAATACTTATTTTTATGCTTTAAAATATCTATTTATATTTACATTTTTATGCTTGTTAGTGCTGAAACATTGATATCTTAGGCCATGACAAGATGACTAGCAGATCTCAGCATAGGTCTGTTACCTACTTCAGTCTAAATCCATCAAAATCAACTAAAGTGCAAATGAAGATATATTTTGAATACAATAGTCAGATGCTGATATCAGTTATATAAAATGCAGATCGGGAGGAACGGCAGTAAAAATCGCACACGTGAGAAGAGACTCAAGCTAAATATTCTGGCAGAGCGTAAATGAAGTCCCCATTTGGCCTGCAAAATACATCTGTGTTACTGGTGCTGATGCACAGGAATGAAGGGACTCAGCATGCCTTCCAGAGCCCGAGCTGGTACCACAGCTTATTAAGTGAGGAGAAAAAGAAAAACTATATTTTACTTGTAAAGTGCACTCATTTGATATGGAAATCCTAGAGATGATAAAATCCCACCTTGCTATTTTTACAGCCATTTTTACAGTAAAATCATTTTTTTTCAAAAGTTCACACTTGAGAGCACACAGAACATTTTCAAATTGGTGCCTGTGAAGAGTATGTTCAGATCCTATTACATATTAACAGGATTGATCTAGTGATGTTTTGAACATTTTCACTACAGTGGCTAGTTTGCATCTTAAGATGAAACAAGGAAAAATGTCAAAGACACTTAGTACATTGCTACTACAGAGGTATGATGAAACTGAAAAAAAATCCTGAATTGTTGCTCTCAGAACTTTCTTCTTTGAAGGTAGGAGCAATCTTTTATTTGCTTTCCTTCATAATTTATGAATTCTGAGTGTACCTACTAAGATACAAGTGGGCAATAAAAGAAATATAAGTATTAGAGGTTAGACTATAATCTAGACTGTAAATTGGCATGTAATTGTGGGGTATATTACTGTGAGAAGTCTGAAAAAGGATTTCAGAAAATGCTAGCCTTCTTTCTAAAGGGTATTTAGGATCTTAATGTTAATTAGAGGCCTACCGGCCAATTATGTCACTGCGGGAACACTTAGTGGAGAAAAAATGCATGTAAATAATCACTGAAAGATGGTAGGTTGCCATTCTGCAGTATGAGCTCTATTTTGTTTTTGGGGAACACATCACATGCATGTGGTGAGAGTGAGCACTGGGTATTCAGAAAGGGCTGTGCATTTAGTCCTTGCTTGCTGTCCTGTTCTGATAAACCTGACTCGTTTGTCAACATCAGAATCAGGACCTATGTATTCCTACTGCTGAGACCATTCATTTACTTGTTTTTCTTCAAATTTAAGTTTTAGTTACTTATTTGTTTGGAAAGGTGCAAAATCACATTATCTAAACTGAAAAAGAACAGAGAAAAAACAGGACAAAATGCTTCACAGCTGAAAAATACTACGAAATTGTACTGATGGCTGTCCAGCCATCATCTCACTTTGTTTCTTCTTTCAGTAGAGCACACTAGTTACTGAAAGAGCCTGCTCCTTGGTGCTTGAATGGCCTTTATTGCATGCTGCGTATGTGGGAATTTTCTGAAGAGCGGACACAATACACGTGGGAGTCTCAACAGTGAGACTCAAACCTGGAGTACACAACAGTATGCACAAGGAGGCAAATAACATCTATGTGATGTATGGCATAATGGGATAAAAAGAAAAAATTGATCAACTGCACTTCTTCTACATGCATGCATTGCAGAAAAAGGTCTGTTTTTCTTTATGTTATAAATAGGAGAAGGAAGAGCTCTAGCCTGTGAGATAACCTAGGGAGTGAATAGGTAGCACAATAACTTTTTCGCCAAAGCAAGCACAGACATTTGTTAGCAGGAGTGAGATGCCCATAGTCTTGTTTGGCTCTGAAGAACACACACCTGCATTAGCCTCACGGTGAACTGCCTCCTACAAGCAATGTGCCCTTGGATGATTTTTCACATGCAGTTCCCTGTGTATGCAAGCTCTCCATGTAACAGAGCAGACTCAACCTCTAAATTAGAAAGACATTGCACAACCATGGGGAGATCCAAATCGCAGCTGTGAAAGAAATATTTTTATGTACTATTATATTTTTTTCTAGAAAGAAAGAAGTTGCTGTTTGTTCTGTATATTGATAGCTGAATTTAGTTTTAAAAAATTCTTTGCAGCCTTATTTCATTGTCTGCTATTCATAACACTCCTGATCCTCCGCTCCTCCAGCTGCCTTCTGACAAACTAATTAAAATACCATAGACATTTCTTTGAGCTTAGTAACCTGAAAATTGCAGCTCTGAGTAAGTGTTTTCAGCTGAAATTGAGGTTAACCTCTGGCAGCACCTTCTCGCTCTGGTTAAAAGGCTTTGAAATACAGTTTTACTGACAAAAGTATCCACAGAGGAAAACTTTTTAGATGAGGAAAACCAAAAAGTGATAACTTACTGTTTCATGGGTCCTGATTGGGTTCAAGTAGCTTTCATGTGAGTTCTTGCCAAGGCCAGAAAGTTTATTCTGTAATTCCCCAGCTTCCTTCGATTGGCTCCTACGATACCGCTCTATGTTGATCAAGTGGGCAACAATATGGATGGCTGCATGAGAGGAAGAATGGCGTAAAATTGAAGATGCACTTGTACGTGTCTGCAATGCCGGAAGGAATATCATGAAGCACACTATGAACTATTCAAAAAGAGTTAAATTAAGAGTTGAGAGCCTCACATAGTAAGCTAGCAACAACAGGAAAATTTTGTTGGTGTCTAGTACGTAGAAACTAATTTGATTTGCAGAGAGAAAGAACAGCTCCAGTGTGATCTCCCATGTTGACTGTCAAGTGCCCTGCAGTCTTCAATGTCATAGAAGGAGGATCTCCTGAGAGATGAGATAAACACATTTGCCTCTGATTTATATAGTTCAAAATGAGGCAACTAAGTTTCGCAGTTTTAAATATGAGAAATTCTCAAATCCATTACAGAACAGTTGTCATTAATGCAAAATATTAAATACTTAAGGGTAGAAAACAACAATGAAAACAATTATACGTTTACAGTACAGCTATTAGGATGCACTATTTCTAGTTTTTATAATTAGCTTCTCATCATCATCTCTCTTTCAGTGTTTATCTGCTCCTGTGCCTGCCCACTAAAAAAAATTTTCTAAAGTGCAATAATTGAGGTAAAACAAATATGATCTGCTTCCCTGAACAATAATGTTCTCTTAGAATATATATTTTTTAAATTCTAATTGTCTATTTTCACAAAAATAATGCCATATTGAACTAGTCATCATCAACTAGTCATACAATGAAAATGCAGGGTTAAATGCATGAGGACTTTGACAATGCAAAGTCCTTTGGGTGCCTATCCACTTACTGAGCTCCATTGCTCTACGTGAGATAGAAGCTCCTATACAGTGCCTGGGGAGAGCTCTGGGCAGCAGAATGTGATTTAAAGCTGGACACTAACCATGGAAGTGCTCAAAGCAGCCAGGGCAAAAAGGAGGAAGATTACATTCTGCTCCTCAAGAGCAGCTTAGCCTACCTGTCCTGGCTGGGGAGGGGTTGTTTTCACTCTATTCTCCTGATGTGATCCTTGCAGAGCTGGACAAGGCGATGTGGCAAGCATGCACTGTGAATAGCTCTTAGATTGTACCTCATTCAAAAGACAGTGTTAGCCTAGGGCCCCCCTCCCTCTCGCACCATTGCTTTCCACCTGTTTTACCTCATTGCCTCATACTTAGGTACTCACTGGGGGATGAGAGACCTCTTTTAAAATCCTCTTTATACATAGCTTAAAGTAGGGACTTAAATCAAGGCACAAGTTCTAGTCACCAGACTGACTGGGTTATTCTCTTGTGAGCTGACTTCTGATGTAACCTTTAATAAAAATAATCAAATATTTATCGACACAGGGATCACAAGTGAATATTCCAAGTCATGAGCACCCACACTGCAAAATTAAGTTCCCATTTTTTCCTGAATCTTTGGCCCAACGAATAATAAATTATTTATAGAAACTGGAATAGCTTCAGTAGGATGGAGACCGAATCCAAATGGGTATGAGCTGCACAGAGATAAAATGAGCCTGGAAATTAGAAGACAGATTTAGGCCATCAGAGGAATGAGATTCTAAAATAACCTTTCAATAAACAGGATAATGGGATCAAGCAATCTAAGTGGCTTTAGGCTGGAGGTTGGTCAGTTTTATGAAATAGCGTATGTGACATGACTGTCAGCATTAGAAGGTATTGACTCGGTGACCCAGCATGTCTTGTGTATGTTTTTATGGATTAGGTTCTGTATGTGAAGCAATCTGGCCAGTGCTAGACTTGAGCACCTCCCTGGAGCTCACCTGTAAGACAGGGCTCCCAGCGACTTGGCAACGCCGGGACACTGGAAGCACTGCACTAGACCACGAGCAGAGAGTGAGATACACAGATTCAGACTGTCAAAACCCAAATGCCTGAGAGGCTTTGAGCTGTAGGGTTAGGTGACAGCTGTGCGGGGGCTGTGGCAATCTGTTCCCGAGAGTACAACTGATGGATAAGCAGTATATAAACACTGTTTATGTATTTAAGTGTAACAGCACTTTTAAGTGCTGAGTGGGAAGGAGGGGGAGCTGTTCCTACATGGAGCTCCTTTCAGAACAGATGTTTTGGCCTGGTGAGGGTGTTATCAGATTCAGCTGGATGGGAACCAAGTTGCTGCTTGATGAGGACCTGATTTCTCTGACATCTGAAAGAGCTCGCTCCAAGGCTGGGGGTTCAGGGTGGCTGCGGTAGGTTTTGGGGCTGCATGCTGCATGCAGTCCTGCACCTGACAAAGAGAGAAAAGTTTCCAAGACTGGAAGGCCTGACAATGAATTTTGGAGTGGACTTACGGTGAGCAGTTTTATCCTGCCATCTGCTACTGATTAGTGGCAAAATCAGTAATAGTACTTGGGACTCTTGTCTTCTATGCATGCATGATGTTCTTTATAACTCTCCTAATGATGCAAATAGTCATCATAGCCTTGGACTAGATGAATTTCACACAGTTTTACCATTGCTTTACCAAGGATTCCCTGTAATGTATAAACTGCAGGTTTTGGACTATTTCTGTTCACTTAAAATAGCAACATTCTCTAGAGACGGAAATTTGAATCTGTTTTCATAACAGAACACACATTGTCACTTTTCACCATTGGGATACACAGATTTTAGAAAATTAATACTGCACATTGTGAAGTTCTAATGCAAAATGATGAGATTTCTGTTGTTTAGAAGGCTATGAAGTCTTGCACTTTCCTCAAAATGCAAGAAAGTCTGTGATACGTACAAATTCAGCCAGATCAGCAGTGACAGGAACCCCAGTGCTAGCTGGTATATGCTGAGTGTTGAGACTGAGATGAGTTGGTAGTTCCTTCCAGACTTACAGAAATCCATGTGTAGAAATCCTAATAACGTATTTTCATTTGACTAGAAAAATATGGGTTGAACAGATGTGCTTTAGAAGTGCTTTTGCCTAAAATTTAATTGGGGGGGGTAATCATGTTGCAATTTTTTCTAAAAGAATAGATTAGATTTCTGCAACTTAACCTAGCAAGCTTCTGCAGGTTAGCCTAGTTGGCAGGCTTTTAGGAGACGCTGTTTTGTCCAACAGCATTTTATTCCACTTTATTGTAAGTGTTAACTGTCAGTGGAAACACCATCATACTCTCTTCTTTGGGATTTACCTCTTCTTCCCTCCTGGGTGACATTCATTCAAGCTTTCAACTACCTTTGTAGAGGGTATTGCAAGTGTAGAAGTCTGCCAGAGTAACTAAGATAGGTCTTTTCTGGAAGCTACTCTGTGGTAGCTGTTAATATGCAGAATATAATGACACACAGAAAAATATTAACATTCAAACTAATGCACTGAGTATGTTGGTTTACCTGGCTCTCCCATAATCTTGCCCTCAGTGTTATTAGATTAATACCTTTGATGGGTTTCTTGTGTGCTACTAGGAAAAAATGATGCAATCTAAAAGTGAATTATAGCTAGATGGTAGGAGTAATGCAAAGATCTAATTCCATTTTCAGTGTGGTTCATTTAATGCACAATAGTTGTAGCAGGCTAAAAAGTCTGGCACTGGATACATTGCCATTAGCTAAAATATTTTACATCCCTAAAGTGCATTTTCTGAAGGTCCTTTACATCTGCAGTGTACAGAATTTACCAAGCATTTCCAAAATTAGAATGTAAATTTCTGAAATCTGAGCTTACTGCATTTTATGTATATATATGTGCGTGTGCACACACATACACACACACAAATATATGCATATACGTGTGTACACACCACTAAGATAAGTTAGCCATGAATGCAAAGCTTAAGGTACTACATCTCAGTATTTTCTATTCAATGTTTTCCTCATTCTGCATGGCTAAATATAAACTAAAAGATAATCATGCAATTTTTAAAGCAAAGTTCTTTTTGATATCATTTCATGAAGACTGACGGATTCAGACTGTTGTTTTTAACAACATCTGGAACCTTTAAAGCACTTAACATGTATTAATTTGTATTTGACCCTGAGATGTTCTATCTAGTCCACCTCTGAGATCAAATAAAAGGTTTTATTGGAAAAAGGGAGGGGGAAAAGGGGTTGCTATTAGAGCATGGTGTTTACTGTACATGTTCTTAAATACAAAGAGATGTAATTAAATTATCTTGAAAGTCTGGTCAATTTAGCTAGTCTTATTCAGCCAATTGTGCCTTCAGTGAGGCATGCACAACTCTCACTGAACTAAACAGAAATTGCATGTGTTTATCTGAGGGCAAGATTTCCCTCTCTCTTTTCTGCATGCCTGTACAGGATAATAATCAAAATGGAGTTTGCTGTTAGGAGTTAAATGTTTTGGTTAACCGACCTATCATGAGAGAATCAAAGGGTCAAGCCTTGGCCTTTCTACCCACAGCAAGGAGAGCAGCTTCATAGAAATTTCACCAAAGCGCTGGGAATTCTGCACTAATGTAGCCTGAATTCTGATGCCACCCACTGCCTTGTGACACTCGTAGTTACATGAAATCCTTCATTCGGCTTCATATCATCTTTGTGAATGGAAAAAGCACAGACGATGTTAAAATTAGGACAATAGTCACCACACACAACTTATGCTAGGTTTTTTGAAAATGATTATCAGCATCAAACAAGAACTTGCCATGAGCCGCTAGCCAGGGGCTTATAAGCTTTAATGTAGTATAATCTTCTCCCCAACTACTTGCTAGGAAATCCAAGAGTTAAACAATCTGACTGAAGAAATGCAGTTTCATGGAAATTAGATGGAAACTTTCTGCAAATTCTGGAAGTACAAAACTAAATTTCAACTAAATCTCTTCTTAAGATAAGCATCGTCTTTCCTGAGAGATTCATAGTTTACACAAAAATGCGACTTTAATCACCAGAACCCATCACATAGCTACTTCTGTATCCTCACAATTAACAAAATGTGGTCAAAAATAGAAAGATTTTTTAGTTTTTTAGTTATAGCATTTTCAGTGCTTGGTAGAAGCCATGCATATCTGGTATCACTATACTTCTGTGTTTATTTTGCATGTTTTTAAAGGAATACACACTACTGGAAATTTTAAGCAGACGGAAACACTATTTCAAGCAGACTAATTCCAAAAAATTTCTCTTTCCATCCCTTCTTTCCCTTATTGCTTGAGCTTTATTCACATCATAATTCAAAGATTGTTGGAGCAATATATTTGTATAACTTTCTGCAAACATCAGAACAACACAAAAAGCAATTACTTCTTCAAGACATGCCAAAGTAAAAACAAAAGAATCCCTCTAATCACACCTTACTTTAGAAAATGTTTGGATTTGCTTTCTCATGATGGTAAAAACAACAGAGTAAGAGAAATGTGTTGTGCCAAACATTATTTATTTATCTCTCACAGATATCTTTAGGTTCAATGTATTGCCTCTCAACTTTGAATTAGAAAGTGTAGAATGATTTGCATTGATCAAGCTGAGAGTGAGTGAAACTATGATTTTATTCTAGCAGAGGTACAGGTCTATAAGGAAGATTTATTAGTGGGTGAATAACTCCCAGACAGCTCTTATCACAGACATGCATGCAGAACTCAGGAAGCCGAACTAAGCAGAATTCCCTTTACTGAATTTTCAATGATGCACTTGATTATAGATAGCATTGTTTACTCTCTCTTTCCTCTAGCTTCCCTTCTTCCACTAGTCTCTAATTATATCCTTTTATGACCTGACCAATTAAAGCCTGCATTTGAATTTGTTTTAGAGCTGATGAAAAATTAAAGCTACAGATGTACTTTTTCCAAAGCCACACACACCTCAGCTGAGCTGGTTGTTAGAAGCCAGACAATACTAATGTCACACTATTTTTAGTATGCTATTAAATAAATACGCTGGAATAGCACCACCTGGCAAGCTGAGATGAAAACATGTTACTTTAATAATAAAGTGGTCTACAATTCTATATTGTGAGGATAAGCTTAGTGATTTGATCTGCAAATTGGTTTAACTTCTTGCTGCCACATTTAGGCCATTGATCATATAAGGAGAGAGCATTAACTTAACTAAGAATGACTAAATTGCAATTCTCCGATAGGAGTTGACTATGCTTTTGTGTAACAAAAGGTTATACAGGTAGTACTTGTATAAATAATGCGTCAGGTGAGTGGAAAATAGCATCTCTCTATTTACACAGCATTTTAACGTTGTTAAATTTTATAATAAGGACCTCGATATGACTGTGGGTACCTCTTTACTGTAAGAGGAGGGAACTGTGTTTTTTTCACATAGTGTGCTATGAAGATTGAATATTTTTAATGCATTTTAAATTTAATTTCAGACAACTGTATTTCTGGCCCTTCTTTCCCCAAGGCTGACTATAAAATGACGTAGTGTTTCCCCATATTTGTTTCTCACTTATCTGTTAGGAAAGCATGAGTTCCCAAGTTGTTATGTTTTGCTCATCAGACTTCCCTGTATTTTGTTTTCTTCATCAATAATCTCATCAGATATTTGTCCATTTTCTATTCTGAAAAAAACCCAAACCTTCATTTTTTCCCTCAAGAGTGACAGAATTAAATAATGGTGCTTTCTGTCATTTGACATCAGCTCCTGTGTCTTTGTCTTTGGAACTGCTGAAGCCATAAAGTAATCACTTTTCTGATAAACTTGCACTTCCCAAACTGTCCACCTTAATGCACTAGCAAACATTTTATATGAATGCAACCCTTGAAAACATAAAAGGTTTGACTGTGCAGTTTTGCTTTCTTTTTGGAGCATGACAAATTATACACCAAGTAGAAGTTGGTTAATTTATATTCCTAGGTTGATTTGTTAATTAAAGAAGCAATGTTGCATTCTGTAGGAATCTGCTTTATGCTGAAACTGAACTCTGATAAATGAATGGACATGACAGATAAGCAAATCATTGTAATACATTATAGGATGCACATTCTCACCCTCCTGCCCTCCCCTCTAAAAACTTTCCCATTATATAAAAAGGACAAATTTTAGCTGTTGAATCTAGATGGCATTCCTGACCTATACTCAACCAACTATGGGGGGATACTAGTGTGATATACGTGCAAAGAAAAGCTGCTGCCTTGTATACAAAAAAAAGAATGTTGGAATTAATATTCTTCGATATTCTTCAATATTCAACCCTGACAGCCTCAGGGTACAAATTTTGTGTTACAATGTATTATGCTTAAGAATAACTCCAATAAACTTATTTATGTCCTTTTCCTTTAAAAAAGTTGGCTAACTCCCTTTGAGATCTTTGGTCATAGAGTGACTATAAAATATGGGACTTTCTTAAGCATCTGAAGATGTCCAAGATGAAAAAGATATTTTTGGAAATATGGGCTGGGACCACAGTCCACCAATGTCAAATCGTCCGAAGAGCAGTGGACTTCATGAGATCTAATTTCCAAAGAGAACAATATCCCCTGTCCCAGATACCTCTCCATCTTTATGTGCTTGTGCCCTCCTATTAGCCTTCATTCTTCCTTCTCTGCACATCCTCCTTCCTCATCGTCTCTTCTCTTCCCCCCATGTTGTCTAAATTCCCAGCTTCAGTCCACTCCAGGCCCTCTAACCACTTGGGACCAGGAGGGTGCCATGCCTTGCTCCCAGCCAGGCAAGCAAATGGCTCTAACTCAGCAAGTCTACAGGATAAACCAAACAGGTAACTTTTGATCTCAAGCTGCAGATTTTCCCTCAAGGGGGCCATTAGTTCCCTATACCCCCATCTATTTTTCCAAAAAGTTGTAGGACCTTAATGTTTTTGAGACAGCTAATTGTTTCAAATTTATTATCAGGTTAAAAAGTTACTGAAGAAGGGGATGTAGGGGTGGACAGAAGAGCAACATGACTCACAAGCACAATTTCCTTAAAAAATCAGACTACAAGGCTAGGTCTTCTCTCCAAACATCTATTCCCAGGATTTTAATAGAAGTTACTTGTACTAGATGCTAAGAGGGCACAAGTTGGTCAAGTTAACAAAAGAGCAACTAGTAGTTACTACCCAAGTAGAAAGTTTATTGACTGTTGAAAAAAAGATCACGAATGACTAATTGGATGGGACCTCTAAACCTATTTAAAGTTGCAGTCAGCAAACGATTGCACTAAAGCAGCACACGTGTCAGAGCTGATGGGGATTACAGCATGAGGCAGAATCACTGTGAAATTCAAAGCAGTTCAAAGGCAAAGAAGAAAAAAACTGAAAGCTTACTTGCATTTACAGCTATTCCATAGGCAACCATCTTGTGAAATACGATGTTTTTGTCAAGCTGTCTCCTCAGTGCTCCTCCACAGCACTCGGTGAAAAAGCAAAATTTGTTTTATATCATTCCTATTTACAACTGACACTTTAGACAGGAGAGAAGAGGAGTTCAGTACATTTAAAAATGAACCTTTGAAGGAATTCAGTGAAGATTTTGGTTTAGCCTTAACTTTGGGACCAAGGTAACTATTTTTGGCATAGCGACACTCCACGAGTTCTTAAAGCTCCTCAGCCTGTGTGGGGGCTCAGAAATGGATTCGATAAAACTCTGCAACATTCAGCGGTAACTTGTGAGCGGTTCTTCTGGGCTGGGCATTAGCTCGTCTGCTGAGGAACCGACACCGCAGCTGGTTACACGCACAGCCAGGCTGGGCCGCCTGCGTGCGCAGGTTCAGGTCATGTTGCACGATCACAGCTAAACTACCGGCAAGGGCAGCTCTCAGTGAAAACATTTTAGCTGCTTTCACGAAATGCAAACCCCAAGAGGGGCCTCGGCCTCAGGTGGGGCTGCACGCGTAGGTGTTACCGAGCCGCCTCTCCGCCGTCGCAAGCGCACGGCGGCGGTGTGCTGGCCGGCAGCTGCGCGGCTCCGCACCGCGCCAGCCCGGGGCTGTTATGTGCTGCAACGAGCCAAAACTAACACACGGTGCCGGCTCCGCGACAGCTCCTGCCGAGCTGCTTCACTGCCCCAACCGCGTTCGGGGCGTCTCAGTTGCGCGCTTGGCCTGGCCCAGCGCCGCGCCAAAGATCCCTGCGTTTATCCGTGCTGCTTCCTAGCTAATAAATCTTCCCAGCACGCGAGCACAGGTGGGCGCAGTGCCGAGACACCGTGCCGCCCGCAGGGGCGGCGGCTCCGGCGCGGCCCCGCTGCTTTGCGGCCACTCAGGTTCCTCCGTACCAGGCTCTTCAGGGTGACGTTGTTGTCCAGAAAGACAAAATCTATCGACTTTCCCAAATGTACCTTTGGGAAAGCATTCATTTCTCTAAGTTCTTACAGAGCACATAACTGTGTCTACAGATACTTATTGTTAATTTATGAATTGATTCAGCAGTCCGATAAGATTTCTTTCCCTAAATTCTCGGCTTCTGAATTCAGCCTGTTATAAACGAGCGTTGATTCCTGAGGACTGTCTGACATGTGACAATAGCCCAAAGAGAGCAAAGCAAAACTGAAGATAATAACCAGGTTACAACCAAAGGGCTTGCTCTGACTGTAATAATTCCCAGTCAGCTGAGGCCTTAGCTAGGCAGAGCTAAAGCCTTGAGCACGTCCTATGGGTGGTGCTGGGGCTAATACAAACGCCTTGGAACAGATGATCACTCACTTACCAAAACACGTGTTTACAGGAAGGGAGGAGCTGAACGGTGGCCACTCAGAAGCAAGTGTTTAAACATGTTCCTTTTCACCCTTACCGCACTTTTATCTATGCACTTACTCTGGTTTTCGCTTTGCAACTATGCAGGATACTCATGATGGATACGTATGTTCTCCATTTGGCTAAGTTGCATTCTTATGTCCCCTTTTTTAGCACCTCACTTTTCACTTCATGACACGGTGCTACGTAGCGGCTGCCAAAATCAATGTTGAGTTTAGAGTACTGTGTTAAACAAGCCATTGGTTTCTCTTCAGTCATGAATATCTGACAATTCAAACAGTAATAACTAGGCAATAGGGTACACACTTCTCTGTCAAAAATTAAAATTCCTTGGAAAATGTTTGATATGGACAATATTGCTGAACTGTAAAAATAAAAAGAGAAGGATAATATGGCTATTTGAGAAATGGTACTTACAGTGCTTGCTCCTCGTAAGAATGAAATAAGGTTTCTACTGACTGGCAGCAGGATTAGCATGCAGTTAAAATTAAGGCATGTTGCAGAAGCTCTCGCCCAAGCCAGAGTTGACTGTATGTATAGCAATATAAAGAAATTAGATTACAAATTTGGTATAGCAAGAACAAAAGAAAAGAAATACTATATTAACAAAAGAAAAGAAATACTATATTAACAAAATACTTTTATATGGGAAAATTACTGTTGAAGCATCAGGAAAACTATTGTCATGAAAGATGTGAAGAAAATCATCCTATGCATACGTTCTCCCTGTGAATCCCTTTAATAATCAAACTCATACTTACTCCCAGCATAATCCGTGTGTAAAGGTAAGCATCTTCAGCTTCATACCAGTGGAAGGTATCAATAAACAAATATAAATTCAGTCCCAGCCACACCACCTGCAAAACAGACAGGCCACAGATTAATAACACTTACAGTATTTTTACTGTATATAAAACTGGTTACAGTTATGGTTTTAAAATAATCTGAGGGATACTTGAAAATCAGTGTGCAATGCAGCTCTTGATCACAGGTGATAGAAATCAAAAATATTTGCTGGAATGAGGCTATCTTTTGGAAAATACAGGGTTAGATCCCCACATCCAATAGAAGATGCAGATGCTATTTACTGTGTGATGGCAAACTTGATCTTAGACACAGGATTTAGCTTGGATGCTAAAAAGCCAATAGAATCTAAAAGTAAGGAATTCTAGAAACGAAGGCAGTTAGGAGCTGAGGAGCTGGGGAGATCTACCCCCACCTCAGTTCACCAAAGCCTCTGAAAATAATTCAGAATACATTTTGAAATACAATTCCAAATCTCTGTTCCATTTATCTGAGAACTAAAGTACACAGACTTAGAAATAATTAAAAATAAAACAGTAAGACTTTAAATTGTTTTTAAGACTAGTTATAAAAAGGCTGCTGAATATTTTATAGCAAGTTTTACATTTAGCTTGGGAGTATTACTGTAAGCAAACCATAAAATGTCTTTTAAACAAGCTTAAAATATTTATATATGTCCAATTAGTTTTTTTTAATGCTAAAAATACTCACTAATAACAGGACTGACAGTTTTTCATTCAAAATCCAGCATCCCATCTTGAGTGCCTCTTCCTATGCTAGCAGCAGCTCACTTTTGCCTTCCAGTGTAACCTGAGGTCTCTGGCCATTCCTCAGGCTTTTCTACTAACTCTTTTGTCTTTAGATCTTAATAAGCATCTAGTTGGAGCTCTCTCTAGGAATTTTCTAATTAAGGACTCCCTGACAGGAACAGATCACATAACAGACATGTCTTATGACCTGGGCAAATAAATGCTGGTCATTGTCCAGTGCATCCTCTTTCCCAAGTCATTTCTCAGCAAATGAGAGATGCTTTCATTAAATTGTCCTCGCGTTTGTTTGGGAGGTTTTTTTGGCTTCCACTTTGCAGTTTGAACAGAGTGTAACAATTCTTCATGATTTGGCTTTTAATGCAATAGCAGATGGGAGCCTCCTTTGTGTGTATATAAGACAGGGGAATTGTTAAAAGAATCTCGGAGTGGCAAGTCGTTCAGTCAGAAGTCAGGAATCACCAGACTAGAGGCTGCGGGCGTAATATCCATCTGGATTTCTCATGATTGTGGATTATGGTAACCTTAAAATGAAGGATAGCTTACCATAATTCACTGCAGTCTTAAAATAAGAAATCATTTTCTCTTTTTCATGTCCACACCATTCGGTGTAAAGCTACTCATCCTACTGTCTCCTCTGCCTGGCTGGAAGAGAGGTAGCAACTGATTTCCTCCCAGCTTCTCTTTCAAGCCTCATAAACATCAGCTGCCTTCACCTCAGATCTGGGAGGGGAGGGTGCCTATTTCACAGGTAAGGAATGGAGGCCCAGAGAGATTATGGAAAAGACAAGTCCATTAATGGTGAGTGTGGATCCAGCAGTGCTTGGAGGTGCTCAGGACTCTGTGGCCCCCAACGTGTTCCTGACACAGCTCCTGCCCTTCGTATGTAGCAGGGACACTGCATCAGCAGCACTTATGGTACTCAGGAAATATAAGCCTCTTGCAAATATAATCCACAAAAACTGTCCGGGACCAGAGCTTACCATTTGGGGGGGGGGGGGGGGGGGGGAATTTTTTTTTTTTTTTTTTTTTTTTTTATATAATTTGTAAGAACAGATGTGCCTATTCCTCAAAGTTTGTCCTGAGGACTGTTCAGCCTATTTTCTTCTTCAGAGTTTATTCCAGTGAGGATTTAACAAGCCACCTGCAAAAATGAGTCAGCAGGATTCAGTACCTCTCAGCAAGATCAAAACCTTTTGACAGGTCAGTTTATCAGAGAACACTGTTAGTCTATTCAAGACGTTCCTTATTAGGTAGTTATTTGAACAGCTAGCACTGTGATGATATTTAATGCGAAGAACACATTTTCTGATTTTCTTTCACTAGGAGAGAAGAATAATTTATTGCTTTACTGCACTCTCTAAACGGAAATCCCTTTTCCTTTGCCTTGCTTAAACTGTGGAACTGGTAGCAATTGATCTTCCTGGGGGAAGGAGACTGAAATCTCTCACCAAGGCTACACTGTCAGCAGCCACTGCAGGAAGGTCTTCCCGGATGACCAAGTCTTAGCTCCTCTTTTGCCCTGTCCTGATTAGCACTCTTGATTTATCCCTGGCTCCGCTCTGCCAGGAGCTGTGTGAAATCTGCCTACGGTGGTTTCATTCCTTCTCCAGTAAAACCATTTCGTAAAGACCTTCCTCAGCTGAATCCTGAAGGAGACATTTCTTTGACAAAATAGCAAACATCTTTCTAGATGTTGCTTGAGACAATACCCTCAAATATGAATCTAATAAATTTTTGTGTTTCTAAAATACAAAGAACCATAGGAAATAATACTGAGATTTGAAATGATTGTTAAGCTCAGGTACTTCTTTTAACAAGGACAAATGACCATCAACATGCATTACCAGAACCACTGACATGCTACTTTGAATGTTCTGAATACAAGTATTTACAAGAGATTTATTCTGAGCTTTATTTTTCCTATACGATAGGATTAAACATATTTTATTAACAAACTCGATAACAAACCTAGTGCAGTAATTGTCCATTGTCCATTATGTGACTTGATATAGGCTATTGCCACAACCATTTTCTTTATAGTTGCTCACGATAATGCAGGAGCTAGCAAGATAGTGACTATTGCTATATTTTTCAGAGTGGTCAAAAGAAGAGGAAACAAGGGAGAAGGGAAGAGGAATGTGCAAAGGGTGAGGAGAAATACTGGTAAGGTCATATGCCAATTTTAACTACGTTAAGGGGAGGCAGTATCTGGATTAGCTGCACTTCAAAGGGAAATGCTGCACTGAGATGTTCTGCTTTGAAGTTCAGCGATCCAGACAGCAATTTTCTAAAATGAGTCAAAACTGGCATCTGAAATAGATTTTTTTTCAGAGTACAGCAGATTCATATGCTGGTTTAGGCTCCAAAATTTGTCTGGATCAGCAGCTGTACTTCAAAGCAGCACATCTCACTACAGCATTTGACTTTGAAGTGCATGTGGTCCAGATGCCAGTGTTCTTAAAGGAGCCGATGAATCAAATGCACTTTATTTTTTGTCTGTTGAAACAGCTATGTTTTTTTTATATATATGACGATAATGTGTGTGGTCTTCAATATGGTATCTATCAATAAAAACATAAAACTAACACAAAAGCTCTTTATAGCTTCATTTTCTACAAAGGGACTGATCATCACCATTTTATTATACTGATTTGCAGTGATCTCAGCCAATTTCTAGCACAAACTATTCAGACAAGACTCAGGGAGGGATATTTTATTGATTAAAGAACTAACTATGTTTCATTTTGTTATTGTTTTATCATTATTGTGAGATGCAATTGTCCTGAAAAGGAAGTGGAATAAGGATGAAAAGGGATTTGTTCTGTGGGCTCAGGAAAAAGCAGCGCTGAGCGTGCGGAGTTCCCCTGCAAGAAACAGGCAACTCCATCATTAGCTTAAAAGGTCACTTTTTGCATGGAAAGAGGTTTATGAGGTGCTGAATTCTTCTGTGTAAGTATCTCTGCATTAATATCAATGTTTATATCAATTACTGCTACAGGTCCCTCTTGCAGTTAGTTCTATTTGATGACAGTCTCTGTCTGAAGTCTGTCTCATGTTTTAAAGTACTTTCCACAGTGCTTACCCTTTACAAGATGAATTAATTATTAACATTAGACTGCATATACATACAAGTATACGTGTATGCATATGAATATGACTTTTACTAGTCCATCTCAATGCTAATATTGGATATGTATGCTTTCTTTCTCAAAGACAAAATCATTTCAATTGACTCTGAATTCTGCCCAAGTCCTCTTATAGTTCTTGTGTGTGTGTTTGACTTTATGTCTGATAGTAACTTGGATGAATTCAGTGTGCCTCTATGCTACACACAGAGATGGATAGAGGTAAAAAGTGAACCAGAGGATCAGGGTGCTTTAATTTTGCCAGTCATCTGACAGCCATTTACTTGCTGGTTATATCAGAGTGTATGCTATGTATTAGACTATACAAAATGGTAGAGCTGCTGTATTCTGCCATTTTTATATTATATCCCTATAATATTTAAGAAGTGAGTGGGAGATTTGTCTCTATGGAATGGATGAAGAAATTGCACAGTGTATTTCATAAACCATTCAGCTTTCCTGGAGAGAGAAGCTGCTGATGCTGATTAGAGTGCAAACTTCTTTTTCTTTTTTTTTCCTTTAAAGATAATTCTGAAGAAACAGAGGCCAAGGTTCAGCATTGGTTGGTTCAGCTTTGTAAAAGAAACTTATTGAATTTCTATAAACAGTGACTGAGTGACTAGTAGCAGAAAAACAGCTATATCATTTTTAGAGATTTTCTTATAGTTTTTTTAATTTAAGTACCTCATTAATGTTAATGGATTTTTTTAATGAACTGTACTCGCATTACAGATGGGGGAACTGTTTTGCAGTTTGAGAACATTCAAAAAACCCCTAAAGCTCTGAAAGACTAATGTAATATTAGTATTAGTATTGTCAGTGCCAAAGATTCAAAAATCATCAGATGATTGTTCTAAAATGTATAAAATTAAAAACAAAAGTGTACGGTTGGCAGGGGGTTGCTGACTGAGCACTGAGACTTCAAGGGCATCTGGCCCCTCATTTTCAGCTCATCTCTCTAACCATGTGTTTATTTTTTTAATAAAAGGCACAAATTCTGCTAAAAGTCTTGGCTGCAGGAAGTGGGATTGAACAAAAAAATATGCAGTTATCAAAAAACTTGTGATACAGTTGCCAGTATTAGCAATGGTATAGTAAGTATTGACTTCTGTTCTCCTCTATATTCTATGGTCAGTTGCCTGGAATGAGGCCTCAAGATCTTCTTAATTTTTTTTTTGGACAATAGCTAAAAGAAATTTGCATCTGCATTATGTCCACAAACTTAGTCATTGACTAGAATGCATAAAATGGAGAGAAAGACTTCTATCTTTATTCAGAAAAGAAGGAACAAAATTTAACTCCAACAACAAATGTTGGCTGTAGTTCCAGAAGTCAGTGGAAGAAAACGAACACACAGGTTTGATACACCAGATGGTTGTGCTCAGAGGGACCTTGTCAGGCTGCAGAAATAGGCCAGGAAGAGTCTCCTGAAGTTTAGCAAGAGGAAGTGTGGAGTCCTGCACCTGGGAAGGAAAACCCCAAGCAGCAGTACTGACTGAGGGCCAGCTGGCTGGAGAGTAGCTTTGCAGAAAAGGCCCTGGGAGTCCTGGTGGGCAGCAAGGTGACCGTGAGTCAGCAATGCAGCCCTGCAGCAAAGAAGGGCAACAGTCTTCTGGGCTGCATTAGGCAGAGTATGGCCATCAGGTTCCATTCTGCTCAGCTCTGGTGAGGACACATCTGGAGTTCTCTGTCTAGTCCTGGGCTCTCCAGTACGGGAGAGAAATGGGCATACTGGAATGAATCCAGCAGAAAGGGACTGGAGCATCATCCTCATATGAGGAGACACCAGGAGAACTTGGATTGTTCAGCCTGGTGAAGGGAAGGCTCAGGAAGATCTTACCAATATGTGTATAGATACATGATGGATAAATATGAAATGTGTATAAATAAAGAGAGAGATCCAGGCTCTTCTCAGTGGTATTCAGTGACAGGACAAGAAGCAATGGGCACAAACTGAAATACAGGAAATTCCAGTTAAACATAGAGAATAAACTTTTTTCCTGTGAGGGTGGTTGAACACTAGCATAGGTTTCCCAGAGAGTAGAAACTTGTGGAGTGTCCATCCTTGGAGCTATTCAAAACCAGCTGGACATGGCCCTGAGCAACCTGTTTGAGGTGACCATGCTCTGAGCAGAGGGGATTGGAGTAAACAATTTCCAGAGATCCCTTCCAACCTCAGCGACTCAGTGATATCTGTAATTCTGTGGTCTCCACTTAGTTTATTAAAACAAAATGGATTAAACATTCTGAAGGTTTCTTAACCGAGACTATGAACATACTTAATTTCACTAAATTAATTTGTCCTTTGTTAGAAGTTTTAGGAAGAAGTTATTGGATTAAGCTGATTTTATTTCTGGCTGTTATTCAGAACTTTGTGATCCCATTAGCAGTCAGCTTTTATGAGGATGAAATATTTTCAAGTGCTACATTGAATATTTTCAGCGGAATATTTTATAGCAATTTTGGTTGATACAGTCTTAAATTCTTTCACTGGGTACATCAAGAATAATGATAAGGTGAGAATACAGATATTTTGGTGACTACATATACCCTTAAAAGAAGCAGCCATGACATGAATAAAGGCTTTCATTAAATTAATGGAAGGCCTCGTATATAGGTATGCTTTTTAAGACTCCTGGCTCCAAGTCATTTTTCCAAAAAACACATCATAGAACAAATTCCCCATTTGCATAGCAGTAAAATTACCAGAGTTGATAAAACTGTATGTTATCTGAATGGTTTTCAGACAGTGAATTATTTCCTCTCATTTGGACTTTATATTACTTCCCAAATTCATTCTGAGATTATTATTAAATCCTGTTCCATATTAAATTAAAAATGAAATACAGTTTGCCCAGCACAGGAGCATTTAAGGGTCATTTCTAGGTACTCCCTGATGTCAGTTGTCATATACACATGCAGGATGAGCAGCGTTACCTGCAGATGACAATTCAAAAATACAGGTCAAGCACTAAGCATTCACATAGGAGGAAGCATTTTCTAGTATGTTCAGAGTGGAAAATGTATTTTCAAGTAATTACAGGCCATCATTTTTAACACTGCAGTGTGGCAATATATAAAAGTGTAAGCTGTAAGTATTCTGGACTCATTTCTCTGCCACTAAAATGTTATTTGCTTCCATTACCTTAAATTCAAATAAGCCAGTGGCACTGTCTATAAAGAATCTCTCTATTGTGAGAGCAAGCCATGAAGAGGCATAGGCAGCAGCAGAGAATAAAGAACCAATTCACCGAGAAGAGGTGAAGAAAGAAACTGGGAGGATGACACAGACGTTTTAACAATATTTTCGTATTCTAAACAATAGGACCCTTGTGAACAAAAGTTTACAAGTGATGACTGATTCTAGTTTCATACTACTTTCAACATTTTCCCCCTCACGTCTCTATCTCCTCACCCAAACGCCTATTCCTAAAAGCCCTGTAATTTTTAGCAACTAAAACTATTTAGTTTTATGTCATACGTCACCATCTTACAGTGATAGTGTGCCAGAGGTAGAAAAAACTCTTCCGTTTAAAATTCGTACCAGATTAAATCTGCTGTGGATAAAGTGTCCCAAAGTTCAAGAGGTTGCAGGTGTTGGTATCCAGCGACAGGACAAGAAGCAATGGGCACAAACTGAAATACAGGGAATTCCACTTAAGCATAGAGAAAAAACTTCTTTCCTGTGAGGGTGGTTGAACACTAGCATAGGTTTACCAGAGAGTAGGAAACTTGTGGAGTGTCCATCCTTGGAGCTATTCAAAACCAGCTGGACATGGCCCTGATTTGATCCTCAAAGTCTAAACTGAATTTTGAGCAATTCCTTTCAAATATGTCCCAAGATTTACTCTTCCTCACCTATAGCAGCATAGTTCCCAATCAGTGGGTCAGAGACAGCAAGGAGAAGACAGCAGGAGGCCAGGCCACCCTTTTCTTACCAATCCTCTCTGGGAAAAGCACCACCTCAAAGTCTAAACTGAATTTTGAGCAATTCCTTTCAAATATGTCCCAAGATTTACTCTTCCTCATCTATAGCAGCATAGTTTCCAATCAGTGGGTCAGAGACAGCAAGGAGAAGACAGCAGGAGGCCAGGCCACCCTTTTCTTACCAATCCTCTCTGGGAAAAGCACCAGGGACTTCTTCTTCTCCCCACCTCCACCCAGACAGTGACACTCTTATGTCCCTCCTGACCCACTACTGTCATCAGTGCCATCTTGAGGCCGTGGCCCCTCGCCACCACCCTGGCTATGCCTGCTCACTGTGGACGTTGCCCTGAGCCACCATCAGCCAGCACCAGGGCTCTGCCAAGGGCATCTTCAGTTATTTTGCACAGAGTTTAGATTAAATGTTGCGTGTATTTTCTGGCTTTGTGCTGGCTGTGATTTCTATAGAGCTGCAAATGAATCTCATTTTAAGTATGGATGTAGTGGTAGCTGCAAGAACATGGTGACTAAAGTATTTACTGTATGCCTTTTTATGTTTTAGTTTCAACTTAATCTAATGAATTCAATTTTGTTGAAGGTTTTCCCAGGATAGTGTTTTAAAATGGAGGAGATCAAAGTGAGTTTGTATAAAGATATTGCTTATTTCAGATCTCTAAGAAGTTTTACCTTTTGACTGTGTTTTGCAAATAAAGAATCTAAAAGATACTTAAAGGACTACCAATAATGTGCTATTAATTAAAAAGCTGAATAACCTAATTTCTAGTTTATTTTTTAGAAACACGTATTTGAGGGTAGTCTATTTACAAATCATGCCAATTTATCAATAATTTTAACAGCAATTTGGTTAAAATATTCTGTTTCATGTACTGTGATTCCAAAAGAATATGGGAAAATAACATTTTTTTTCATTCAAAATAATACATGCCATTTTATTGGTAGCTCTTGCTGAGATGAGGTTAAGTAGTTATAAAAAGAAAACTCAAAAGGGAAGGTTAAGTGACTTCCCAAAGGAGACACAGCAATTGCCAATAGGGCCATGACTAAAATTAAGAAGTTTTAGACACCTGTTCAGACTTTCAGTTTACCAGAATTTTTCTGTTTTTGCTATTGTATACAACAAGATTAAAACACCAGTAATGCAATAAGCAATGTTAATTGCTACAGTAGCAGAGAAAATAATAACACGTGATCACAAAATCCAAATATTTTCGCTGTGATATGATCGATTACTTGAGAGAATGGCAGTGAGAAATAAAGAAACACAGAAGGAGATTTATTACATAATTCATTATTTTAAAGTCTGTTCTGCCCCCCCCACCCCCCCATATCATTTCTACTTGCTACATGGGAAACTGCTGCCTCACTCAGCAGCACTGTCCTCACATTGCAGCTGATGCTGGCTCTGGAGCTTCAGCCCTGTCCCTGGTTAGGTGTCCAAAGCATAGACCACATCGCCCTCGCCTGCCTGACCACGGGAAGGATGCACCTGCCGTAACTGCAGGCCAGCTTCCTTTACAGACTTGGCCATTTCACAGATGAAATGGACTTTGAATGCCAATTTTTATGTTTAAGGATGAAAAGAATTAGCTCGTGTATGCGGAATGGAGATTGGGATCCTGGAAATCAATGAATTTAGAAAGGTTAGTGGATTTGAGCAGAAGACTGACTCATTCTAAATTCCCATTACAGTGAGCAAGATAGTGGCTATATAGTTGTGGGAGTCCTGAGGAGGAGCAGGAATAGGACTTCTTTTATAGCACTGGTAAAACTGAAGTAAGAAAATGCACCCAGGCCTGGTGTGCAAAAATTATGTAGAAAAATTTGGAAGGATAAAGAAGATGGTCACAAAGATCAGGGTGAAGGAAATAGCATCCTCTGAAAAACCTTTATGTGCAGTCAGTCTCAAATTTTGTTCACCACTTGTCCAGGAGGGTGCTCAAGAATAACTTTCCTAGACTTTGTTGTTGTGGAGACAGCCTTGAAAACATAAATCATAGGTAAAGTGATCCGGTGATGCTTTCCAGACCTTAAAGACATCACAGGATGATTGCTGAGGAACATGAAGTGTCCTACAAATATTAATGAACCGTTAACTCAAACCTAAAAAAATGATAATTTATATTGAAAGCTGAAACAACATAGACAGTATGAAATAAATGTAATATCAGATACACCATATAAATCATGCTGTGCTGAGAGTAAGCACTGTTGCATATAATCAGATAAAATACTCCTTAAAAATAAATATTTACAGCCATAAAATTTCCACTGGAGTTCTACAAAATGTAAAGCACTTGCCTCAGATCATGCTTCCAGCACAAATAAATTAGGGCTGAGGTGGATCTTCCATTGGAACTAGCCTAACTTTAGCAATGTCATAAATAGTGGCAAGTTGTAAACTTGGCAAAACTTGGGTGCATTTATTAAAAAGTGTAATTTATCCTTGAATTCATGTGATGCACTATACTGATGTAGTTTGAATGACGTGGGACAGAAGTGTAAATATGCGAAAAGCAATGATGAGGGTGGCTAATTAAAGTTCGAAGGGAATAGATTTTTGACTTACACTATCCCATAATTTGCTTTTCTTTAATAACTTCCCTCTGTCTCCTATACATGTAAATTACCCTGTCTGAACATCCACTGAATGACAATTTGTGTAATTTTTTCTACTCCCATTCTCTTTCATCCAATTTCTGATCCTCAAAGCCATTAGAAAATTTGTTGATATTCAATTTTCCAGCAGAGAATACTATTTGGTCACATCTGCATTACTGAAAAAGTAGTACCAAAATTGACAATATCTGTTTACATTGGAGTATAATATTTAAAAGATGTTAAAACAGCCTTGTATATTTTGTACTTAAATTTTTATTTTTCTGTTTGAAAAAAATGTTATCAAGAATTAGATTGAAATAGTCAGAACCAGCTGCTTACATTATATATGCATAAAAAGGTTTGACTTTCCTATGCAGTTTCAGAATAGTATATCATTATAACTGTTTCCTCACCCCAATTTTTAAAAGAAAAACTTTCACAATTTGATATTTTCATTGAATAGAAGATTTGTTTTCTGAATAACAAGTTAATTTATGTTCAAAGTATAAATTATCATTTCTGAGGTTTGATGAAAGTGACATATCTCACTAAAACTGTGCATACATATGCAATAAATTTACTGAAAAAGATACTATAACCACAGCTATGTGTTTGCTTGGATTTTGTCTAGGAAGTTTACGAATATTTTATCTTTTTTGTTCTTATGTGATGAGTACCGGCAAGAAGTCAAAATAGGAGATTAGTTGTGCCCAGTGTGCTTACTTTCCTATTGATACTGAATCAAACCAATCCATCATTGATCTTAAAATTCCTGCCTAATATTAATATCTTTTCAAAGATTCCAGAATTTTCCAAGGACTTTTTGGGTACAATGAGAAAAGCATATATTCTAGCTAAATACACACAGAAATTACTACAAAAATGGGGAACAGGCCATACAGGGAAGGTTTAACCTTCTTCTTACTTTAAGAGTGTTTGTTAAGCTGCAAGTCTCTTCAAAGGCAAGGTAGAAAAGCTATGTTTCTTGCATATATTTCTAAACCTGAATGGCTAAACTGAGAAGGATAAAGCAGCCTGAGCAGCACTGTTTACTGGAAGTTTGTTTTTGAATGACTTGGGTGTTTTCTTTCCAACTAAAAAGTAATGACGCAAGCAAATGCAATGCATTAGGGCAACCTATGGTGCAGCTATATCTGCCTCTATTTATTTCCCTCTTTACTGCGTATGTTTATGACATGACTTCTAAAGAACTGAACAGCAAACCAGAAAAATTTCTATCATGGTGCACGGATGATTGAAAGGATGAGGTGCAAGGGACAAGGCAGGATGACAAGGAGCGTCTCTTGAGAAGAAACTCAGGAGAGGATCAAAAGAGCATGGCAGCATCCCCTGAGTGAGCCGGACCAGTAAAACACAAGCCAGCAGTGGGGCTCTGTTGAAGCTCTTGAGGCTTAAAATATTTGGATGATGCAGTAGCTGCTCACTCTGACAGTAATCTGGTGAATAGCTGACAAGGAGTGCTCAACTAGATGCTTTCACAGAGACATTTTCAGTGCAATATCTAGAAATGTGCACATAATAAATGGGAACTGTTTCCAAATTTGACAGTGCATGCACCCTTTAATCTTTATTTCTATGCCTTTCATAAATATATTGTGCAAAACTTACTATACTTTTTTTTTTCAGATTAGGGATGGTGTATGCAACTTACTTTTTAAAACTACTGTCTTCTCATGGGAAATTTTGAAAACATTTTATATAGAAATAATTCCATTTCTAGAGCATATATATTTTTTATCACTTTTCCCTACTGATTACTAGAGATATTGGCATAAAAATGCACACATAGGAGTTTATCTGCTGCTGATGCTTTTTTCTGACTTGAAATCAAAATCCCTGTGGAACAAAAAAGTACTACTAAGCAACAGAAATTTTCATACAAGTTTTTTTTTTTTTTTTTTTTTAATGAAAACAAGCAGAGGAGAAAAAAACACTGAAAATATGACTTACTACTTTTGGAAAACAGTTTTTACTAATGGCTTCCATGAAGCTCTTAATACAATAAACAAGCTTTTAAAGCTCTCTTCTAATTTAGTTGCAACCAGTACGGTTTAATACAGAAAAATTGATAGCCTGTCCCGCATTAGAATTGTTGTGGTCTCTTCTGGAAATCTTGCTCTACTTGCCAAGATGCTCTTGAAATTAAATTTTGTCTTACATCCAAAGCTGGTCAAACAAGACATTTTGCAAAACTGTCCATGCTGGGTGCATAAATGGAACTGCATTTTATGAGTATTTTCCCATGATATATCTTCAGCATTCTCACGTAATCAGGAAAGGAAAGTCATTAAGTTTATGTACCATCATTTTCTTGTCTGAGTGGGCTCAGATCTTTCTAATTATTTTATTTCTTTTCTTCCTTTAATAATGGCTAGCACAATAGTAAGCTCCTACCTAGCCAAGCTATTTTTTAAATTCTTTCTCCTTATCCTCCACTACATTTTTTTTTCTTACCCTAAATGGCATCATTCTTATTCATGGTCCCAGACATACGAGGGGGAAAAAAAAATCAGAAAATATTCCTCCTTAAAGAAGTGCAAATGTTTAAAAAGATGGTTAAACAATATCTCAGCCTATCCTGCCTGACTGCACTGGCAAGGATCTTGCTTGCTGGTGCATTCAGTGATGATGTTTGAGAAAGCTTTTCCTTCTTGCCTCTTCACCCCAGATTTTGTGCAATTGGTCTGTCAACCTCAGGGATAGTCCCAGGGCTCAATCGGAGGTAGCTCCCAGGCACGATTAGAGGACAAAGTGCCAGCATAGCTTGTAGGCAGTGCACATGATGGAGGAATCAGAGCACGGGTTGGGCACAAGTTCTCCTACGAACTTACCTTGATTAGAAATGAAGGCTGAATCACTATAATATTCCAAAATTACCACTGACATGACAAAGTTTGGATCTTCACAGAAAATTCTGGTGTTTCTGTGAAATGTTACAGACTAGAACATACCATAAAACAAATAAAACATCCTGAGAAGCAACAGCCTTCTCACAAAAAGCAAAAGGAATGATAATAAGAAAAGTGAACCCTCTTTGAGTTTATTTCCAAACTCCAGAACTCTAAAGTAAGAGCAATTGGAAATAATTTAGCTGCATAATGTCAGCTGGCATCTTGAACTGCTTATTTGAATGATAAATATAGGGAGCATTAGTATTTGTTTAAAATTTTTGCTTTTTAGTTTCTGTCATTTACTGGTTTGTTATCTATTAGGTTAAAAAGAACAATTTCTTTTTCTTCATTTGTTCTATATAAGACGTATTTGTTCTTTTTGGATACTCTTTGTATACTAATAAGTACTGTACAATAGAATAAGTTTCTTCTAATGATGGAGCATATTTGATGCCATAAATTCAACTAGTTTAAGGCTGAGGAACACAGTTAATATCCTCGGTATATCTTTGAAAGTAACATCTCCAACAAAGAGGAGAAACCAGCTGGATTGTACTAGCAAGAGACAGTCGCCCTGGCAATGTGTGTCTGTCAGCAGAACCTGCATGCAATTTGTTGGGCTTCCTCCAGAGCCGTGGCCTTAGTACTGAGCTCATTCCTGTTTTGGTGACCACTGGCAATTATACTGCCATGCTCCCAGTTATTTGCTGTGCAGAGTAAAAAGGAAACAGAAAATCTGTTCAAACTTAGGCTAGCAGCAAGGCCCAAGAGGGAGAGTGGTTCAGCCCACCCAGCTATACAGTAGCTAATGGGACCAAACTACATCAGCAGCTTGACCTGCTAAAAATGCCAGTTGCATCGTTCATTTGCATCTCTGTGGGAAATAATAGCCCGTGGATACTTCTTGATGCATTCCTCAGCTCATAACAGCAACTAGAGTTGAAATTATTTCCTTGCAAGGGAGCACCTGTACACTGGAAGATGGAAAGATATCAAAGTTGTTCTCTGATTAGTATTGCTGATGCAATTTTTAAAAAGCTGTTTTATGACCATTAAATGAACTTTTCTTTTTCACAGAACAGGATTACAGAACTTATAAAGCTTGAGAACAACACTGGAACTCTTATTTTCAATGAATTCTAATAGGAACATTGATTCTTTTAATCCTATTTATTATCAAATTATCCAGAAGGTTTTTACTTGATCATTAATTACACGTAATACAAAGTGTAATTACATTTTTCAATTAGGTACAATGATAAAAAAAAAGGTCTTATTTTGGTGAATTTCTCTAAAAGGACAGTATATATTTTCCTTCCATTTCAAGTGAGTAATAATAGGCAGCTCTCTACATTTCATGCTTTTACTCTATGGACAATTGACAGTTTCTGTAGACAATATATGAGCTCATATACAATTTTTATCAGAATAGAATTTCCACATGATATGTTTGGTAAATTAATAAATTAAAATTTTCCACCCAATTTTCCAGGATTCTACTAAGTAAAAGTAGAATATGTAGCTCTCGATATGAGACAAATATCTGGTATTGTTGTGGTGAGTTTTGTAGTCTTTTGCAGCTAAAAACAAATAAAACCTGCAAAATTGGAACTTTGCAAAGAATCTTAAGAGGAATTTCTTGCTGCAACATACAGTAGTCCACTACATCTGTGGAAGTAAGGTAAGACAAAAGTCTTTTCTCCCAGATTTTTGTTCAGTGTTTTGGAGTCAGTCATGCAGTAGGAATAGGATTCACTCTGCCTAAGTTTAATCATCTAAAGTGATCTTTGATCATTATAAGTGCCTAATTAATTTCAGCAGTTTAGACATATGAAGATGTTTTTTTTCTCTTCGTGAAATAAATACTGAATTCTTAGATGGCTAAAGTCAGATGGGAAAGAACATGTCTATGATTTATGCCACTATACATGTAACTTTGACAGTTTTCTGCCCACATGAATTAAATTCTTTAATAAACACCACTGTCTGATTTTATAATTGTAGAAAGACCTCTTGTTCTTTGTATATTATGGTAAAGAGCACATAGTTACTCATTCTCTGATGAATCTAACAATATATAAGCTGCAAGGTCAAACTACAAATAAACACTGCTGATTTTGCTGGGTTTTGGTACCACCTGAGTGCCAATGTAGCAGTGCTTCTAAGTGTTTTGAAGAAATACTACTCTGTACAATTCCACTAAAGGACAAGCAGCATAGCTAGGTGGGTAAGCTTAAGTTTTGTTAATTTGCATTACTGCTTACATGGGAGAGAATCAAAATGACCTATACTTCTTATCTGGCAGACAAAACAGGATGTAATTTCTAAACAATGGGAGAAAAATATTGTGACAATAAAGGTGTCAAATCAACCTTGAATTATTTGCATAATTTAGCACCAAGCTCTCCCCTCACAGTTCTTTAATCTAGTTTGGGTACTGAATTACTCAAAACTGATTTCATTATGATAGCTTTATCTTGTGAACTTTTGAAATAAAAGAACAGAGGCATTCCTTTTCATTCATAATTTAATTGCATTATGAAGTGATGAAGAGGAAGAAAGGAAGAAGAGGAAGAAAAGAAATTTGTAGTTAGTGGTGGGCCAAATACTTGAATTCAATTATTAGGTTAAAACTAAAAGTCTATTTAATAAGTTTTTGCATATTTGAGAGCGTAAGGTACTTACTTTAAGCTTGAGTTAGGAAACTGTATCTGTCAGTATAAAAGAGCGTAAGTTGCCTCACAACCTTTCAACAACTTAATTGTGCAGAAGGACCTTTAAGAGACACTCTGCATTAACATGAATACTATTGCATCAGTATCTGCATGATTTATATATCATGAATAAGCTAATTTATGATCTCTGTTAGCTACTGAATGTAAACATTGAATTTAGAAGCACATTCCTACAGATTGTAGTTGAAATTCTGGTAACTTTACCATTACCTTCAGCAGAGCAAAGATGTCACCCAGAGACTTGCAGCTTGCTGTGAAAGTGTCCGTGCTTTAAGAGGGGACAGTATTATATGAAACGGGTGAAGAAATTGCATATGAAACAGCAACAGTTTCCCTATTTGTTATGAACAGATTAAGAAAAGTCAAAATATAAGAAGTGACATTTGTAAGCCTCTTAATTACTGAACTGCAAATTCTTCCAAGAGGCAACCATAGTAAAATTAAAAGGTACTTAACAGCATCTCTTGAATCTGATAGCTAGGTAATTCAGTTGCGTATTTCACAAAATAAATCTGATGGATAATGCTTTACCTACTTTTTTTCTGTTTCATTCTATGTGCCACGTGTTATGCTTTGGTTCTGGCACTCCAAGAGATAATAAGTCTTTAGATTAAATAATATCTTGCTGAGATAGAAAGAAAATATTGGCTAAGAAACTCAAAACAACAAAACATACACATCTAGCTTTAATACTTTAATGCAAAGTGGAGGCTTAGATTGTACAAGTACTGAGCTTCTTCCTGAGTATTTCTGTACTTCTTTTTTTTGCTCTTTAATATTAATATTATAGTAATGTTAATCTGTATAGTTATTAACTATGAGTAAATTAGTTAAGATAATATTCAAATATTTAGTTTGAAATGAATTCTATGTGGGCTTTTTGGCTAAATGTGCATATTTTCTATCTTGGTGTCAGTTTACCCATATTGAACAGTGGGAGATTGACGAAATTTGTCCAAGCAGACTTTTTATCCCCAGTATGTAGAAATGTGCTTTGCAAATGTTCTCTAGTAATGGAAGCGCTTTGGGAATTTCCAGGGGGACACTGCTGTGTTTAGGGTTGTTTGGAGTTTCTAAAGTCTCTAGGAATAAATTGTATTGTCTGAAAAGGTTTGGAGTTGCTAAAATGATGTTCTGAGATATCTGATATCTTGCAGAGGGAAAAGAATGAGATGCTCTATCAGTCTGTGAAAGAATGAAGTCAGAGAGCATTGAGTTTGACCACTGGAGCAAGAGAGGAAGTAATGAAGGCTTGTTGGCAGAGCAGTGTTCACCAATTTGAGAGGAAACAGCTTTCAGATACGGGCTCTGCTGCAAAGTAATTGGGCTCCACAGCCTTAGGTTGAGAGTCAGATGCCATGTTTATATTTAAAGTCTAGAATAAATATTTTATGTGGGAGCCTCTGAGATCTTTTCCCTCATGAAGGTGAATCCATTAAAAAAGAAAACCAGATACTGATGGAACAAGATACTAAACAATGAGAATGGTATCCAATTTTACTTTTCATCAACTGCACTGCCTTAAGCTGTTTACTCAAATGGCACCAATGCTTTTGAGAAATTATTAAAATGCCGAACTCTGTAGATTGTCTTCAATATGATGTAAGAAAAGGACTGTAAACTTGCAACACTTCGCAGATATCCTCACTGACTGGTAAAACTGCTCTGAGTTTCTGAAAGCTTACTAGGGACATTTGAGCTATTTAGCTGCCTTTATAATTACCACAAAATTTGCAGACTAGGAGAGTGAAGTTCTACCCAGCACTATCCAGCACCTCTCTACTGAGCTTGTGCTTCCTCTTAGTTGTAGTCTATAGTCTGTGAAGGATACAGCAGTGAGTTATTTGAAGGACTGAAGAGGTTATACCTTTTTCTTTCTTTCTTTCTTTTTCTTTTCTTTTTTTTCTTTTTTTTTTTTTTTGAAGATTCATACTTACATTAAGTGGAAAATTACTATAATAAGCTGCCCCTGTGAATAAGTCTATATGAAGTGGAATTAAATGGTTAATTTTACTGATAATGTGTCTACTATAAAGTTTAGATCTATTTGTTGAAAAGGCAACTGATTTTAGAATGACATTTCTGGCTTGCACCACATGCTTCAAATTAAGAGTAAGATCAATGCCAAATACAGCGAGAAGGGATCTTGAATTTCTCTGTCTCTTGTATCTAGAAAGAAAAAAAGACAACTGTAGTACGTGCAGTTTAAATTTTGATGCCAAAGAACATCTTTGTGAATAAGCTTGAGATGTTTCACTGCCTGAAAAAAAAGTATCTACCTTTAGTGCTCCATGTTTATACATGCAATCATTTAGAAAGAAATATTTTATCTCTTGAGTGTCTTCATAACAGAAGACCAAAACCATAAGATCCAGCCTCAGCATTACGCAGAGGCTGGCATTTCAGAAGAGAGAAATTATTTCACCTGCTTCTCCCACTTCAGAATTGGGTCCCCTCAGCATCAGGTTTGATGTTATAACTGGGAATCTTGCTGAGATTTACAGAGAGTTTTATTCTGGCTCCTTGCTTACCTTTTTCAAGAACTCCCAGACAGGAGATACAATAGATGAATGGTATTGCAAATAATCTATAATGCTTATAAGTTTAGTCACCGTCTTCTCCACCTCCTTCCACTCTAACTTCATCCCTTTTGCAGAATATACATAGGAATATCCCCCATATAGCAAAAGGTTTGTTACTTTTACCGATAGCTCAGAAAGTGTTGCCACTGCTTCCATCTCCATACTTAAGAAAAGGTGGACAGGAATCACGTAGCTCACACTGGTGACCTAGATATACTTCATTATTTTTGTAACTGATCTTGGGTTCCACACAATGACTTTTGCTTCAGTAATGGCCAGTCTATATCCCATAGATAGTTGATACCAGCAAAAAATGCCTCTTTTTAGCAACAACTCACTTGTTTAAATGGCTGTTGTAAAGTACTTCTAAGTCACACTTTGGCTGATTTGTGAAAATGCTGCAAGTTTCTTTGGAATCTGAATAATGCTGGTTTTTTGCTAGGATTCAAAGTCAATATGAACAAGTCACATATAATGCCTTATCCAATCTGTAAAACAATTATAAATTCCTTTGGCAGAAGTCTTAATTCACAGAACAGATTTCAGGCCATATGTCTGTTGGTGATGCAACTGATAATTCATCTTTAGTTCTCATACAAGGTGTGTTTAAAATTATTGTGTCATATGGCTTCATGTGTTAGACACTTCCATAACAACATTGCCATGGCATCATTTCAGATGCTTTCAGTTATAGGTCCAGTCCATCTATTGACCATGCTGCAGTTGCAGCATCACTTGTGTGCTGTGCACCTAAAAATGCACAGCATTTAGGTGCAAGAATGCCAGGCCGAAATCCTACTTTTCTGCAAATATTCTGTGTGGAAAGAAGGGCAAGAAAAGATGAACCAGTTCTGTCAACAATATTCATGCTTCTACATAAGGATTGCATGGAGAAGAGGTTAGAGATTGGGGATATGCTTAGAACATCCCCAAGAAACAGTGGAATAGTGGAATAGTAGTAGATTTAAGTCCATTTGTTTCTATGAGTGGGAAAACAATTCAAGTACTTCTGTAACACAGTAATGAGCTACATAAGCAACAAGAAAGGGCAAAATCTTTTGCATCAGCAACCATTCTACTGCGAGATTAGTTAGGATAAATCTTTTCATTGGCAGAAAACCTACCAATGTCTCTGAGGATAGAAGCTTTCTTGCAAGATCTTTGAAAGAATAAACTATATTTTTCTACAATGGGGAGCTGATTTCAGTGAAAGATAGTATTAAATATCTTGCATGTTGCTTTTGATGAGAAAGAAGAAATATATCTTTCCCATTGTTTATCTTTCTTTGAATTTCATGGAAGATGAAATATGACAAGTGAACTCTTCTGCTCCAAAATATCCTTATCAGTTTAGATTTTCAGAGCTCTCACATTTTCCAGTCATTACTTCCTAATTCTACTGCAGCAAAAAGAAATAATAATTTAGACCTAGGTGCTAATTTTACACTTGGAACCAAGGTTTGCCCACGTATATGCCAAATTATATGTCTATATAGGCATACAGACATGAGGTGGTTAGAATTTGGATGCAGGTTTCTAAGACCTTGATTTTCCTGGCAATTGGAGAAAATCTGATTCCTGTAGCTAGCAGTCTAATCTTGCTTCTCCTAATGCTGCTAGTGATGTTGCTGTCAATTTTATTAAATACAGATCACATCCAAGAAGTTAAATCATTAGCTGTCATCTTTCAGCACTTAATTTAAAATATTCTTGTGTGCAATACACTGTAAAATGTTTAATGTGAAAACAAATTCCTATGTTGGTCCAATGAAATAGTAAAGGATTAAACTGCTGCATATTTCTGATTCTTGGCATTTTTCTATAATCTGATTTATCTAACATTTGCTTCATAATTGTTTCCGAATACACGTATTTAAAATATGATAAAAACAAGTTATGATCAGCTAACTGACAAAAGTAAGGGATTATTTTTATACTTTTCCTGTTAATTATTACCAATTCATAGTCGTTTTACTAGGGCGTATTTTAACTTAAATAGTACAACTATTACTGCGTAAATGTATTCAGAATAACTACATTTGAAAACTAGTAATTTCTTTGCACTTAATAACTGCTTTGCTTGATCGCTTAAAAGGAGCTAAAAGTAAAATAGTCTAAGCTCTATTTATAGCTATATCTTCATAACTGTTTTATTTGTTTGCTAAATATTTTTTCTAATAGTTTCTGAAATACGGCATTTTCTTTGAGTATTCTGTTTGTGGACACTCTGTATGTTAATCAGTCAAAAGAGGTAGCTGGTACCTCAGAAGGAGGTGATCTTATGCACATAGTGTAGCAGTCTATCCAAAATGTATGCATAGTTTTATTGATTGCTTTTCCTATCTGTTTTATTTGAAAGAATTGTCATGACTTCTCTACACAGAACATGCTGAATGTGCTATTAAATTATTCCTGCCCTTTGTATAAAAATAGATTGATTACCCTAATTTTCTGTTACCTAGAAGATTTACATTAGAACAGAACACCATTAAATATGGTTTTGTTTGATTACATAAGGCTATCTACCAATGAACCATGTCCATTCCCTATTTTAGGAATATTTATTTTAATAAGGAAACAATAGCTTTAGATCTCTGCGTACAGTGAAAGCCACCTTGTCTCGTTTGCACAAGCAGAGACATTAATGCATCTAGACTTGGTTGTGCAGCGAAGGTCCAGTTTTCACTACCCTACAGCCAGTCTCTCCTGCTAACTGTAAGGGCTCATCACAGTGACAATACAGGCAATTAAGACAATTTAGCCTGCCCTCCTGCAGGACTCTTCCATCGCTTCCCTAAGAGATGAAATTATACACCCAAGACTGTTTTTTGCATTGAGTAGTAGTACCTCACTATGGGCAGGCATATTTTAATAGTGACATTTTTGTGAGGACTGAGGTAAAGAAAAAGAAAATATGAAGTCTCTTTAACCATATCTTCATAGCTATTTAGGTTACTGAAGTCTTCGTGAATCAATGGAAGTTCAGGAACTTTCTATCTTTGAGGATCTAGGAATCATTTTATACCTGGGTGGCCTTTGACTGCAAATTTCTGTATGTATTCCAGTATCTACAGAGACAAGTTACTGTAGATATGAGCACCAACTTTTGTGACCAAAAAGGAAAAGTGATATGAAAGTTTCCTCACTTCACCTTACTTAATGAAAGGCATTACATTAATACGTGTTTTGACATATTTGCAGGAAATGGGTTGGCTTCTTGATATCATGGCTTCTGTAATACTTCGCTTGAGCTGAACAGAGGCATAAACTCAGAAGAGTTATTAAAATGCTTAGAAAAAAGACCCCGATCTAGCCCCCAAATTGGATAGATCAGATCTTAAGAGTGAAAATTTTTGCCTGTAAGTTGGGTGGAGAGTCACTATATAGACATATTTAGCAATCAAGAGTAACCAACTCTACCAAAAATGGAAGATTTAAAAAAGCATTGTTTAAGAATAATTTCAGCATTCAGACAGAAACTGTCTGTCATGCAGGTGCTCATCTAAAGATTGGCAGACATTCAGTTCAGTACAAGATGAAGTCTGGAAAGGAAAAAAAAATTCAAGTTCTCCACCGGCCGACCTAATAATGAATAGTTTTTACTGTGTAGCTTGTTCAACTACAACCTCAAATGCTTGCACAGGAACATTGGGTTTCCCATCATTTTGGAATGTGTATGGACTCTCTAAGTAAAAAAAATCCCTTATAGAAAGTCAAGACAATTTTAATGCTAGAAGGATTCCTAAAGTCTCATTTTATACATCCTGTTTCACAATACTCATTCACGTGTTTTATGCATCTTGCATTGCAAAGTAATCACTCATATCTGGGACGCACATATGCACAATATACCTCTATATTCTCTGATTTGGTTCAGCTGTGTTCATATTCAGTCTGGAGGAGGATAAAGTTCCTGCTGGGCCCAGAACCCAGAAACAAGTGGTGGCTGCATTGCTTCATCCAGCTGCTAGGGAGAGGTGCCTTCCCATGAGCAGCTTTCCCCTGGAAACACCTACTGTGCGGGGGCAGAAAAAGGAGTGCTGATACTCCCTGGCTACAGCTTCATAATTTCTATTTTCTGCACAAGCAGGACAAGCAGCTGGAATAAGTGCCAGAAGCGGTTCCAAGGAATCTAATTCCTGATCCACAAATTAAAAAATGCTTAATATGAGCCTGTTCCCTTGGGTATACATTAAAAATGTTTTTGGAACCTCTGGTCTGTTTTCAGCCATCCTCAGAAAATGAACTGGTCTTTGTCTTCACTCTTCAGCTCTGAATGTGTCCTGAATTCCCATGTTACATTGTAGGATGGTATAACTGGTGAAATGTAATTTGAAATTTCTATAACCCAGGAAAATAAAGGGGATAAATCAGTGTAATATTAGTGCAACAACAGAGAATCTGGCTTGTTGTACCTTATGGTTTAGAGTAGGGAAACAACCTGTTCCATGGAAATAACAATGTAATTAGCCTCTTTTTTTTTTTTCTCTCTTAAGTTCCTCCATAAATTTTTACTGAATAGCTCCCTGTGTTCTTTACGTTAAAATCCATATTGCAAGATGTGCTAAATCTTCCTTGCATTTTGCAGAAATACAGAAAACAACATTAAGCTAGCATTACTAACCCTGGGAAGTCCACATTAAGTAAGATGAATGACTGAATGAGTAAAACCAATGTATATGCTGAGTACTAGCTTTACATTCTTTTCCATATTTCAAAGTGCATTTCTTCCTTCCTGTTGACTTAAATTATTAATTTATATAGAGTTAAGTTCCTAAGATAATCAGAGGTATTTAGGGCTATAAAACAAGGCTTAAATAACCGAAATACACAGCCTTATTCTCCAATGAGATTTAAAACCTAGTATCAAACTCAGAACCAGCCAGAATATTTTAAGAGGAATCAAAAATATTTACTGGTAGATAAATATCTTTGGGTGTTAATAACTGAAGCTCAAAGGTTATATATACATCATATTACCCCCAAATAGTTGACAAATCAGAAACAAATTCCAGTGTGTTTTTCTAATTTACTTCCAGGTTGGATTTTTACTTTACACAGTACTATTAAAAAAGATTTTTTCAGATTCAAGAAGAGCATGGTATTCTAATTTTGAAAATATATTTTTCTGGTTTGTAACAGTGTTTGTGTGTATTTATGTACAGTCTAGCTTGCAAAAAAATAAAGATGACTGAGAACTAGTATTAAGTTTTGGAAAGCAACAGGAGTTTGTTGGTGAAACATAATTCTAATCCACGCAGATTTTTCTAGTTCGTAATGTCTCTATTTGTAGCTTTTTATTGTAATTTACATATTTTACATACTAATTCTCATTTGCAGAATAGCTCACTAGCAGTTGCTGAAAACTTATTTTCACTAAACTTTTGTTTCAAATCTCAATTACAATTTACCTAACATTTTGCAAAATATATGAGGTATTCCTGTATAAAATGAGATAGTTTTCTTTAAAATAAAGGGAACTTTCAGGGTAGATGCATCTATAGCTTTCTATGCATTTTAGCATAGGATTATGACCATTCAGTATACTAGTTACTTCTCAGTATCTTCTTTGCCTTGCTTCTTAAGCATAAGAAATATCTTTTATACCTGAAACGATGCCTTCTCCTGCTTGGCTTTCAGAAATGGGTTCTGCAATACTTTGAAAACAAACATGAAAAGAAGTGTTTTGATGAAAAAATGACTGAAGAAAATTTACAATAACTTAGCTGTGTAAGGTCCTATTTCATTTGTAATGGGATATTTTTAAGTCTAGAATTGAAATTTGTTTGTATAGAGTGGGACTATGTGCCAACAAAATGCCTTGTACAGAAAAGCATTGTCAGGACAGATCAAATATTTAATCACATTTGTAAGCTTCCTTTGTTTCATGACTTAATGAGCAAATCTGTATCAGATGAGCTAAAATGGCAAGAATGTTTTAATTTCCTCATTGGTTTGCAGTCCTTCATTAGAATTTAAATCACATTGTGGTGAAAATAACTCCTCCTAGTTTATTACTCCTAAGAATTGTTATATTTTGATTTTATTGAAATAAGAAAGAATTCCTTACCAGCAGAAAACTACTTGATGAGCACGTTGTAGTTTTGTTGAAGTTTGCTTGCACATGACTCATATTTTCATGTAGAGAATGATGTCAAGAGAACAGTACCTCTGAAAAATCAAGCATTCAGAAAGTAGGAAGTATAAGAAGTAAGTTTGGCCATACAGTCATCTTTCAAATCTTTTTTCATCTGCCTTCTCATAGCCATCATATATGCAGTCTGTAACAGAAGCACGAGTGCATCTGGCATACCTGGGCTTTCATCATGTGCTGTAACAGAAGGTGCTTTTTTTCCTGCTGTAAAACATTCTTCCTTTAATCACAGTACATTCCACAGCTAATGAGGTAGGGGTATGTTATCATGCCATTAAAGACTGTATCATGATATATAATAAATGGGAGGTGATTTAAGAATGTGTCATCTTTGATATGCTTAAATTTGCAACTATAATTTTTGTCTTTTTGTATGTTATTTAGAGTGATTATAAAAACAAATTCTGTTATATGCAACTATATTGACATCACATAGATCACTATCCAATTTACTCAAAGCATCTATATTCATGGGTCTTCAGAGCACTGGAACTTTGTAAGATTGTAAATTGACTATATCTGCATAGGTGCATAGGAGTATCACTCCCCCCAAAATCCATCCTCTCAGCTAAGTGGTATCCCTTTACTGAATTTCAGCTATGTGCTCAAAAGTTCAGAAATTTGAGAGCTCATCAGTTAAACAGTGGTTACAAATAAGGCAAAGCTGCGCTTTCCTCTTTAGTATTGAGTAATTACTTTTTATCATTAATCTTTATCCACCTTGCAGTCTCCTCCCTGCTTTCAGGAAGGCAACATCTCATAACTGAGAACATACCAAAGCACTAAAAGTATCAAAGACCCTAAACTTATTTGGGGGACAATGCACTGATATGGAGAAATGAGGAAAAATAGATCCTGAAATTTGCACTGCCTATGCACACACATACATAGGGTGACGGTCTGTCCAGTTTTACCTACAGTACAAGTCCGATAGCTCTGTGTCTCGGACTTTTCCTAATATAATTTTTTTTGAGGTAGCAATTCAAGATAAACAATGGCACCAAAGCAACATAGTATTGCCCTTAATGTCTGAGGCAACAGCATCAATTCTTTAGTTGTCATCAGAGGAGAAGAAACTTAATTAGAATGATGGAAAGATTTTGGCTTTGATAAAAGCATACTTTCCTATGGGGAGGTCTTTCTCCAAAGGTGGTCCTGAAGATAGTGTGTAAACTGTCAGGGGCCTATATTGACACTGAGATGGCACAAAGAGGCATGGAGGGAGATAGATCCTATTCAGCTATGACCCATTTCATTCTGAGAAAAACAACTTAAAAGTTAAATATTTTGTCATGGTATTTGACCATCTTGCATACAGATTGGTTTTAGAAATGATTTATTTTATAGTTGAGACTTAAAAAAAAACATTTACTCCAAAGGAAAAAAGAAGAATTTGCTTAATAGGCCAAAGCTATTCCACATTGTTATGATATAAATCATTGTTTCTCTCTTTCATTGCCAAAACAAATATCTGCAGAAGAAATTCAAGAAATGACCAGTGAGCGATCTTCCTACTCACTTCTTGATGCAGTAGCTTATCTGACCAACTAAAACTCAGTTAAGTGTTTAAGAGGGGAGAAGTTCACCTGAGCCAAGGATTCAAAAAGAATTTAGAACTTAAAGTTTATAATTGTTCAGGCTCAGAATGGTTGAATAGAGTACTGCACGTGGAGAGATACAGAAAAACAGTGTTAGTAAAACAGCAGAACAACAAAGCAACCTCTCAAAGCTCGCGTTCTTTATACCTACACACACACACACACATTCTCTAATGAGCATGTTTCCTGTAATGGAAACTGGTTATTAAATCAAATTGTGATACCTTCACCACCTCCGTTTAGCTGTTTTCTTTTGAAATAGGCTGCTTTTAAACCATTGTTTAGCTCTAACCATTGTTTCATCTCTCAAATGATATTGAGAGAGATTGTACCAAATATATCTCAATCACTTTCCTTTTATTTTCATCCCATTTTACACTTTCACACTTTCACTGACATTATTTCCAGAAAGAACTTGTCTTCCAGTTTGTCCATAGGTTTGATGGCCTACTTACAATAACTGTTTTTTTCCTTTATTTCTGAGTCTGCCTTGTCAAAAAAAATGACCACACGTGCATTCATCTGTGCATTTTACCTACCAATCTAGGTATCAGAGACACAGTTTCCCTTGTTACTATTTTTGGCATTGATTTTTTTTTACTAAAAATGAGTAAACTCCTCAAAACTTCATTGTGAGGAGCTTGCTTGGTATGAATTCTCTGGTCAAGGAACATTCATTCCCATATCAATGGAAAACAACTGTATCACATAAAGCCTTCTAATGGTGGGGAAAGTCCATATTGTTTCCTTCCCATGCTTTCATAGGCAGGGCTGCAGTCTCTCCATCTCCAGAAATGCCTCTGCCAGTGAGGACATGGCTTTCCTGGTGCTCGACATGGCTGCCAACACCAGTATGTGCTACTTGTATTGCCTGATGGAGATCAGCAATAATACTCAGATGTGACCACGCACATGTTTGCCTTCTCCTCACTCCAGGGTGCGGGAGTCCTGGGGCAATGCTGTATTTCTGCACCCTGACAGGGAGATCAAGTGGACTTTCAGAAAAGGTTAAGTAAACCTTATATATCGCTGATCTAAGTTCTCCAGGCTGAATTCCCCTGTGAGTTGTAGGACACAATAAATTGAGCTGATGCTTTGAAGATGCTTTTTTGATATTCTGCTGGAAGCAACTTCTCTTGAATAGACAGAAGCAGCTTGGAAAAAATCTTTTAAAAAAGTGTTGAAGCGTTATTCTCATGTAAAATTTGTCACTGAGGATGCTGTCAGCACTTTTATATGGTATAGCAATGATGCCTGGATGACTTTGAAAATAGTTCTCAATGTTTTGTACCATGGCATTTCAAGAAATAGTTTTAAGTAAGGCTAATCAACTTCAAAGAAGGAAAGAGTAAAAAAGATTTTCCTATTTATTTATTTATTTATTAGCTAAGTGCTGTCTTAAATTAAATGAACCATGAAAAATTAAAATTGTTACAGTGCCACCCTTGTAATTTGATCACTGTTTAATTTGATTTTTTTGTTTTATTTAATCAAAGCCACAGGAACCAGCTCATTTGTATTGTAAATTACACAACTTCTGCCCTTTATTTCATATATAGTTGATCACTTTTGGCAGATGAGATTGGGTTATTTAATCATTGGCCATATGAAATTGCCATTTAATCAATAGGGAAGGTCAAAATTTCTAAATGTGATCCAGAAACAAAATATCTAAGGAAGATACAGGCTGATGAAATCCAACTAAACTTTTATATGTTTTAAACATTGTTATTGACTGCAGGGTCATTATTACTGTTACAAATGGGTGCTTTATCTTCTCTTGCCACTTACAGTTTGATGGCCAAACCTATGGTTCTGGTTATTGATTATGTCTACTGATGACTTGATGGAGTTAGCTCTACTGCTCATCAGTGTCTTTGATTGTTGCTGGAGTCAAAAGATAATGAGTTTTATACTGCCTGTTCTGCAAATATGTAGTTAGCTGATAGATGTCTTCAGCTACTGAATATGTCACTGTGAATATAAACCTAATTTCTTACTGTTTAAAAAAATGTATCCACATATATTATTTGATACTCTGCAGGTGGTGACAGATTGGCAGAGTACGTTTCATCCCTTTTTTCATGTCACCTGTCGTGTAACCCAAGCGATAGTATAGCATCCTTTGCTCTGTCTTTTGAGTTGTGTATTTCTTAGGATAGAGCTTTTGTTACTCTACTGGCATGTTTGGCTTTTTTATTGTTCTCAGGATATGCTGCAGTTTATGACCACACTAATGACTTCCCCTAACCTCTCTCACACATCTGCCACTTTGCCAATTGTTTGAAATTTCTGCTATGGTGTGTGAATGGTTTCTGCTGTGTGCTTCCCCAAATCGTATGGTATTTATTTCATATCCTTTTAATAAACACATATCCAAAAAATTTGGATTTTGTGAATCCAAATGTCTTGTTAGCCCATTCTCTGCATTTCTTTCCTTCTCCGATTCCCTTCAGCTATTAATTTCAGCTGTTTTCTTATTTTTACAGGACATTCTTTCATATTAAGTCCATTAGGTCTTTCATAAGATCCATTAATGACACATTAGAAGAGAAGGGTTAATGGAAGCCTGAAAGCTTGATTATTGGAACAAACATCTGTAAGCAAGGAAGGCTACTGTTGGCCTTGCAGAGAATTTTGCTCACTTACGGAGACGGAGTGGAAAGTTTTAGTGAAGGGTAACATGCATTTGGAAGACTATTGGTAGGAAATACATTGGCTGGGGAAGAGTTTGTTCTCGGCATATATTGTGTTAGTAGGGTGGAGCATTAAGAATAGAGCCTGCTGGTTGCTTTTCGACAGTAAGAGTTGGCAGTCTGAGGCCAGGGTAAGCAGAGCTGTTAATATCGTGTCTTGTTTAGAATTTTCTGGAGAAGGATTTGCTAGTAAGTGACAACTTCAAGATCCTCATAAATCCTGCAATACTTGGATGGCGGGGGAAAGCGAAACTGAAAAGGATATTAGAAGCAATGCTGAGAAAGAGTTTTATGTGCATAGTGCTTGTCTTCCTGTAACTTCGTGTGCCTTGTATGTGTAATTTGATGTGTAAACTGGTATTCTGAAAGCGGTGGATTAAATGAGGGAGAGGTGCAGGACTATGCTGCAAAAATGACTGGACCAGAGAGTGATAGGCATCACTCAGCCGATCACAGCAAGTGTGTGCTCTACTGTGGCTATCCTTGAGACACCTCTATATTAGAAATTGTTTCCAAATTCGTAGCTAAAATGAAGTGACAGCAGTATCAAAAGGATTTGAGTTTACCTTAAGACAACACCTGAGGCATCTCCTGCCACAGGAATTGCATCTCCCATCTCTATGGGCCTCACAAAGCAATCAAGAATAGGTAGGAGTATATTGAAGCAGAATCAGATTACAGTGAACTAAAGAGGAAGACAAGAAGTCAGGGGATTCAGCCTTGCATGTTTGAAGTCTCTGGGTCTTTATTCTTAAATAGTATATTGCTTTGGCTCCCCATTAACCAAAGTGAATCTCTTAGTAATTGCCTATGCTCCTGCTGCTCTCACTCCAGGAACCATTTTCGTTGATAGAAACCTGTTAGTTACCAAGTGCCTCTATTTCTAAACCACAGGGGTATATAGGGATATAATGTTCAGTTTTTCCTTCCAACTTCATTGTACTGCAAAATGTTTAAATATAAATAATTAACTGCTGACCTCAAACTCAATCAGATACCTGCTGTGTTCATTTTGGACCAAATTCAATCACAAAGTAGTAGTGTCTTTTTGACCTGAACAAAGCCAACATTTATTGCTTTTGTAGTCATTTAATCTTCAGCTGCTTTTCATAGTGTGAACTTTGTCTATTTTCTTTGTTTTTGTAGCACTGTCTTTAGAGTATATGGTAGGAGAATCAAAGAACAAAACCTTTCTTTTTTTAAAACACTCTGACAACAGAGTGTTTTAAACAGTGGCAACATTGTGAAAGTCACTTTGTTAAAAGTTGTGTATATCTCATCCCATTTATTTTAGTTGTAGTTTTACTGGACTCTTGTCAATACAATTACAAAAGTACCCCCTAAAAATATAATGAGCTTCTCCCTGCTTCAAGTTATAAAAAATAGACTGAAAAAAAGCTTGTAAATATTTTGTAGGAGAGTCTAAAAGAAGAAGCAACAGGTCAAAATCAACTTGCAGACCTCTCAAGAACAAGACAGTAAACTTGACGTTGCATGATATTTGACATACAGCAAATCACTATTTACATTTTATCCCAAAACATTTACCTGAGAAAAGGTCATGACGTTAAATTTGGAGACATTTACAGCAATTGCTAAATGTTTACTATCTACATGAATGTCATGCTTCTTAGTCAAAAGAAGGTTGATGCGCTAAATGTCAATTATTTCAAGTTGTTTGATGGCAGCACAGATTGCCAAGCAATATAAAAAGAGGTTTAATAAATATTATATACACTGTTAACCATTAATCTTGCCTAGCAGAGGTTAGAGTTTCACGTAGAGAGGATTTATTACATGCAACAGCGCAGGACATTAAAACTCAATTATTGCTGTCCTGGATGAAGGCATTATCATTAAGTTGTGGAAGCAGTACCTTGTTTCTTCTGATATTGCTGTCAAACTTGGGAAAGCATCAGGGACAATGAAATTACTTTAGGAAATCATACCATATGCTTCTCCTTGCAATATTTTGTCCTTTTTAGAGTTAGCAGCTAGGACTAGTCAGTAGTATTTGCAAGGAGTTTTCTAGAGAAAACTGAAATATTTCTTCTATTGAGCTATGAGCAATTTTATTTTGCTATAATCTTAAGCACTTGGAGCTAAACCAGGAGTTATGCCTCTGGAATAAAAGCTATTGAAAACAAAATTCTATGTTTATTAAGTATGCGTAAGCTATGCATGTCTAATAACCTACTACTCCAGCTGTTCCGGGGCAAATGATGTCATCTAACATTGCTTGGCGGGGAACACTTGGTCAAGTCAGAACTGGCAACTCCTCTAAAAGTGTTGTAGAAACAGTGATGTGCACTCTAAGAAACTGCGACTTCCAATTTAGAATCTGATTACAATAAACAGAGACTATCTTCAAAACGTGTAATTTATCTGCTTCATAAGCCTGAAGGTCTGAGTGATTCCTAGAAGAATTAGAATTCACCATGTCAGAAAGTCCAGAAAGCATATTTCAAATATATGACCCAGGTTTCTGCAATGAAAGTTTCTCTTCTACCAGCTACCTCCTAGAAAAATATATCTAGGTATTGAAGATTTTCCACTTCAGAATACTGATCTTCCAGGACATGAAAGGTGAACCCCTTTTGTCTGTTTCTGAACTTGGAAGCAAAGAATCGTAATAAACTACATACCCATTTTGTTCAGATCACCCTCATCACACGAGCATAAAGGTCAGTCAGGAAAATAGCGTTATTTCACTTCATAGAGATAGGTTTGTGAGCAGTTCCCCAGTTTCCCAGCTTTCCCCTTTGAACCTCTCCAGCTGTGCTGGTGAGTGCGAGCAAACTATTTCCAATTCTGAGCTCTCTCTTCCCCTGCAACATTTGAGATAGAATGACTAGGCTCCATTTTCCAGGGAGCCAAATGAACTTCTGTTATCTAAATGTCAGCCAGACTTTGGAAAAATTGAGTTATTTTATTTTAAAAAAGTCACAATATGAATGATCACAGTTCCTCTCATAATGTAACTGTTGCAGTGGTGAGACCAGTTTTCATCTCATCTTTGAGTCATGTGGGGTTTTTTTCCACATTTTGCTTTGACTACCTCAGAGGAAGTCGATTTGGTGCTGGTAACAATCATAAGCAGCTCAAAGCCCTTTCCAATTTTGTCTCCAAGGGCCTACTCGAACACTTTTGCAAACCCTCGTAGAAGAAAAAGGTTTTCTGTCTGTGCATATCTGAACTTTTGGCTGCCAAAAGCTGTATTTCTTAAATGGGTGCATTTTGCTAGTTTGATTAAAAATAGAATAAAATCCCTTCTGTGAAATGCTGACTTCTCTCAAGGGAGGAGGCTTTCTCCTTTTATCTAAATGTGTCTACTGTATGTATATGCTGTATGTACACATATGCATTTATTTCTGTAGTTAGTTCTTCTAGGCCATCAGTTTATATGTGTAACTTAGAGCCTATGAATGTATTTTTTTCAAAACTGTAAATCGATCAGTGTTTCAAATACTAAACCTAAAAATCCTATCTATCTTTCTCACACTTCACCTAGAAATTTAATCCAGTTGCCAGCAGCTGAGCAGAATGTATTTTGCTCCAGTGTTCTGTGACAAATTACAGATTTTCTGTAAGATACAGTAGCAAAGCCTAGAGCAAAAAATATTTTGCTACATAGTGCAAAAATCTCTGATCTTATTTCAGAGTTCTTGAGCATGCCCTAGATTCTCAAACATCAGCAAGAGCTCCCACAGTTAATACCTCTGAAAATCTTGCTTCTAGTCTGCTAGAACATAGAATAACCATCAGAAAATAGCCTTTTCTTCACTTTCACTGTGGGTAAAGCTGCCACTGTGATCTCAGTACTGGGGCTAAGCAAATTCAGGATAGTAATGTTTACCTAAAAATTTATATTCTCTCTTTTACCATTGAATAATTGAGCAGATATTAAATAGCAATGTTTCAATTATTCATTAAATTATTTCACTTACTAGGAAGATGGCTGTAGGGAAATAAGTGTCACTTTTATTAAACTGTGAACATCTTCATGAGGTTCGCTAATCAGATCTTCAGTACTTAGACCTCAGAGAATCTTTATTCATACATGCAAACACAGGTAAAATTACTCAGTAGTAGCTACAACACAATTCTGATAACAAGGAAGAGTTTTTTTCTTTTTTTGTGCTTTGTCTTCTGGTAAATGAACTTAAAGATCTGATTTATTTGGTGAGATTTTAACAACAATTTTAATGAGTATGAACCTTTCCATAAAAGGTGATATATTTTCCATTCTCCCCCTCTCCTTCCACCACCAAAAGCCCCCCCAACATCCCAGCACTTAAGCATAGGGCTCTTATGATTAGCGGGGTAGAAACATTTTTGGCTCCAGGAGAGTGAAAAGAGTATTACACTCTGTATTTGTGCATTTGCGGATATATCTGTAATAACTAGTAAATACTAGTGACCATATAGCGACCAACAGTGACCATATCTGTAATAATCTGGCCCTCACAGAAGAGTGTGGCCTGGTTTATATTTGTCCAGCAAAAAAATCTTCCTCTCCCTTCTCCAGACAGATGCCACCATCCATGCTGCTCACTGGGATCAGTGCCTGGCCCAAGCTATCCTGCAGTTCCTGCCAGGACATTGCCTGGGGCAGTGTTAGCAGGCCCAGCCACAACCATCCTAGGGAGCCTGCTAAAAATTAAACAGTGAAAGGCTACAGCCTTCAGTTTACTATAGGTGTAGTCTGCATGTCTGCTCTTCTCTATCATTAAATGCCTTCTAGGTTTTTCTATAACTAAGCTCTTTTGGCTTTTACCTTCTGTAATATGTTTTTATTTCACAGGAATGTTTGCAGACTGCATGGAGACTTTTGACTCACCCCTTCTTTGCCTAATTTAAATAACCACACAATATGACAAGCAATATGGTAATCAAAGAATTTCTTCCACCACCTTGAAAGCTGAAAAAAATTCATTGATTTATCTCATAGCTCAAGTCAGGATAATGTCAGAAAACACATCTACACCAGCTACAACTGATGTAGTTGAAGCTAAACATCTTTACTCTGATGTCCACTTTAATTAATTCAGAAGACCTTTCCTAAATTTCATGTGTTTAGTGAAATTGTTTATGCCTTTTATCGAATTATATTGGCAAAAACCTATATTCAAAGGTAGTAGATCAAAGCATTCAGGAGTGTGAAAATGTAAGATAAGATGCACCACACAGTCTTAACTCTACTATCTTATTCATATGCATGAACATTTTATTATAGTTTCTGAAGGATGCCTTTCTTCTTGGGTGAGACTCACTTCTGTGCAAAGATTTTGCTTTTAATTGTTTTACTAAAGCTAGATACAGAAGAGCTGGACTTTAGAAAGACAAAGATCTAATTGTTTTTTACTGAACCAAAAGCTTTAAGGAGTATAGAATAAAACGGAATATGGATGATTTACCCTTGACATAGAAGGCGCTTGCTTTTATTAATTAGATAATAGAGTAATAAACCTTTTAATGTGTTGATCTGTTAGGAACTGAATGTGTTTGTACTAACTGAAGAGAAATATTGTTTTCACACTGCAAAGATTTGAGGTAAACTGTTTTGAATCTAATATGTCTGATATATGTGTACAAAGTATAGCAGAGATATTATTATGATTTTAACAATATTGTTACTGTGCTGAAAGTGCAGATGAAGCTGTGTTTTACCACTAGGTATTATGCCTCAGTTTGTAATGGAGTCCTATATATGAATAATAGTTAACTTATGAAGAGATCATTTAGCTGATTTGGAGATAAAATTAGTAGTTTGGAAATATTCCCAAAGTTAGCATGTTAATGCCTGACATGTTAGGTTTGTTAGATTTATTTAAACAGTATGTAAAGTGTAGAAATTGCACAGCAAAAAGCATATAAAGTGTTAGTTAACAACCTCTATCACTAAAATCAAAGCACTAACAACAAATCACTTTCTGCTCACAGTCCTGCCATGACAGAAAAAAGATGTAGGTCACATATCAACAATCACAAAAAAATTAGAAATTTTAATAAATACTTAGATGTGCAACTAAGTGCACCATATAGGTCTACTTTTAAGCAGGTCATCTGGGCTCTCTTTGCACTCCATAGACAGAGAGGCACTTTTAAAATAAGACTTTTCCCCTACAGTGGACATCCAAATGAGGTGAAAGGTACTGTTTGCTAACAATACTTTTTTTCTCCTTCAGCTATAAAGAGAGCCAATGGTGACTAGTTCCCAATGCTATAGACTTGTAAATTTGGTGAGATGAATTGCAAGCCTTCAGTTTAAAGATTCACTAATAAGTGGGAAATAACTGTTCCATATTTATTATTTCCCTAGTACTGTTACAGTTTAACAAAGGATGTTGCTATATAATAAGCCATCTGTGCTGAATAAGGCAGCTTCTTTTGTGTGTGCCCTAAATGAAGGAGAGAAATTACTATGTATGTGATGTGCATAGGCACCACCTTACATTCCTTCAAAGTATCACCCAAGTGTTCCTAGGTATTACACAGCACACATATTCCAGCAGTAATTCAGTCATTCTTCATAAATGCATTGGTAGAGTGTTTACAGAAACTTTATTTAAAATAAGCCAAGGGATTTGCTCCTCACCAAGGGAAAATCGAGAGCAATTCTGTGCTATGGCACTCCACAGTGAGCGGGAGGATCTAATCTCCAAGTTAGGGAAGTCAAAGACCTATTTGAAGAAGCATACTGTCATCTCTCTTCTACATCTTATGTTCTAAAAAGTGCTGGAACTATTTCCCTGTTTTATATTTCTTGACTCCCCCCTTTCCCCCCTCCCTTATTTTAACTTTTTATTGTTCCCTATCCAGATGGACACTCATTAGAGAAGAAACTTTTTAGTTCACAGACATAAACCAAGTATATGTGAGCTAAGCCAAAGCAAATTTCTTCATTTTTAAGCATTCACTTTTGTCAGAGGCAGAGAAAAACAGTGTAATGCTTTGGGAGAGATGGTATTTTAATATGAAGATCTTTTCCCTGTGTTTATCCTGCCAGGAACTGCACTGATTCCAGCTTAAACATTTGAGGCATTCTTGATCAAAACTCTCACTGATTTAAAACAGAGTTTGGAAAAAGTGAGGACTTTAGGCTTTGGTAGTTTCATTGCTATCTTTTAAGTGACTCACTTCAGTGAAGACACTCCAGATGAGCAAGCTAAATAAGCCTTCTATTAATGAGGTTTTCAGATTTGCCTCCTACTCCCACCTCAGCATAGTTATCTCTATTTATGTATATGCATATGTACACACACACAGAGAGGAAGTGTAAAGATCTTGCTGCTATTTCCTGTGCATCCTTAAATCGATCTCACTGTACGCTGTAAACGAAGATTGAACAGTGCTAACACTAATTCTCCTCTCAGCATTAGAAATCTCTTCATCCTGCTGGACTTTTAAACTTTCTCCATATATGGCATTGCTACGATTCTTTTTACTTTCCTAGGTACTGTTCTGGTGGCACTGGGGATTGTGCCTGTACTGGTTCTAACAGAGCTCTCCTGTCATGGTGAATTCCTATCAAAGGCTGTTGAGATCACAGTTCTCCTACCACTTGCCATTTTTGCACCAAAGCTTATATTTCATCTACTGCATTTTTATTAATAGGTGATTTTGTTTAGCAACCAGTCTAGTCTCTGTAACATTAGGCTATGTTTGTTTTGCAAGGTTTATTTACCTTGACAAGGTGCCAAAGATCATCCAATTTTTATGTTATTTTCTTGAAGTGCCTTGTGAAGAACTTTAGTGTTTTATCATTTATGATTTAGTGGCATTTCTATCACTTTCTACTCAAATATTCTTTTTTTTTGTCACGATTTGCACACCATTGAGCATTAGACAAAACTCGTTAATGGAATTTATTATTTGTGTCTTCTGTTTATGTATGTATATATGTAGGTAAATCCTGCCATTCCATAGATGTCTTTCTATAGACTAGTAAGCCTCTCAACTATTCTGTTTTTCTTTGGCTAGCAATACTACAGGCTGTTAGCCACCCACATGAAGTCTCAGTCCTCTGCAGCCCTGCAGAGTTCCTCTGTTATGTATGATAAGGCATTAGCTGAAACCAGCTCATCACAGAGAGCAAATCTGGTGCACGTTGCCAGCACAAAGTGCTGAATAATATGGTTGAAATACTTCAAAAACACATTTTCAATAAATAACTGACAGTAATAGTAGTTGTCGTGATGTTCAGATAGCTCAATCCATGGACAGTTGTTGCCAGCCTCTGATTCATTACCAAAGGTCCCTTACAGCTCTGTACAAGCTCTTTGTACATATTGTAGACACTGCACAATTGTAGTAGTCTATGACTAGTTCTTCTGACGGTGCATGCATGCATGATGCCAGTAAGATGTTTATCTCACCCATCTTTTACCTAGTAGCATGCATAATAGGGATTCCTCAGAAATCTTTCTGAATCTCCAAATGCATTTTCTTTGGGATCACTACTTCAAAAATTTTGGGGGGGATCAGCTGCTTCAAAAATAGTCCCTTCTACAAAATAAACCTTATATTTCATTTGAACATGTTTCAAATGCCAAGGGAACCTGTTTGCTGGGCAGAAGTATGGTACACAAACCCTTTTTCTTTTATTTCCCCAAAAGAGATTCAATATTTTATTTCGTTCTATCATTATCACTCCTGGCTAGTTTACTGATACACATACATTACTCACCCTCTTCCTCCCAAGTCTTCCTCCACTTTCCAAAAATTCTTGTCCTCCCATGGAACTTGCAGGAAAGGTCAGCTAGAGGATATTTTCATGTTTGTTTTTCATTTTCAAGTCATGCTTTACAACTTTAAGATCATAAAGTGATCTCAGTGGGGTGGAAATAGAATTTTCTTAAGAAGGATGTGTTTTACCTGTTAATGTCTAGCTTATGTAAAGCTATTTTCTGTGGTCAGATATAATACGGAGAACAGCTGAGAGGTATGTCCATGAGGAAGATTTGCTCAAGGCTAGTATTCAGTCATGTAGCATTAATTCCACAAGGTGGAAAGGTGCAGCTGAAGACCATCTGTCGTGGTGGAGATTACATAGTGATGAGTCCGACACGGTGCAGCATGAAAAGTGCTTTGGGAAGCAATTGTAATGAATACGCTGTGGTTGCTGTTATGCTGTGAAAAGCAGACTCTACACACCAGTCACAGGAGCTTAATACTCATGCATTGGACAGAAAACTCATTAGCACACACACCTGAGCATATGCTCCTCATGCACTCAGGAAAATTCTGGTGTCCAGCTGGAGAAGTCAACTTCTCCATTTCCCTATCAGTGCAATGTTTCTCTGCTGTCTTTGAAACACACTGAGTTCTTGAATCTTGTTATCTGTGTAAGCTACTTGAGTACTCCCAACAACATTCCTTCAGTTGCTGTTGTGAAACACTGACTTGTGGTGTCAGTTCCTTGTTTTCATTGTAGTCTTTAGTTTTGCTTGGAGGGTGTGAATATTCCTGTTTCTGTGTGCCTGCCATTTACTATTGCAATGCTTTTTTCTCACTTATCATACTTTCAGCACACCTTTTCCAAATATTGAAAGTATTAAAGGATAACCTGCTGCAAGCCTTCCGGTTGATCAGCTGATGTAGGACTGAAAATCTACTATGTTGAATATACCAGCTGTGAAAATCTTCTTTATGATACCTCTGAGAGTGGGGAGGCTAAAGCTTTGGCTGGTGCCTGCATTACACAATAATTCCTTGTTGCTGCAACAAGCAGCTCCCATGCTTTGATATTCAGCCTGTTTTTCATTTATCTTCTCTATGACCTTCCAAGAGAGCTTTTCCAATGATGTGGATTTTCCTATTGATGGCCGTCATCCTGGCTCGCACACCATGGCACTCTCTTTGAAAATTGATGTTTACCAAGACAAAACACAGACAGGATTCTGAATCATAACAGAAAGCTTTGTCTGCATTCCCCCGCGTGTCAGATATCCCCCTGAGGGCACAGCCGACAGTACTTATTTTTTACAAGTTTCGTTATTTCAATTCACAATTTATTTTTACTTTAAACATTAAGACAGAGATTTTCATAGAGTATTTTTGTACTCATAATTAACATCTTCTCCATTCTACATAGTGAAGGTTTTATATTGCTTCCTACTCTCTTCGAAGAAGGTGATGTTTAATGATGGGGTATGAGTATATGACATAGAACTTCATTTTTCTTGTAAATGAATCTTAATAGGATAAACAGTAATATGGACTTAATGCAGACTTCTGTGTTTTTTTTCTGAATCTGTGAGTTTTGGCTTTCTCTAATGCCTTCATTGCAATTGTAACATTATGTATTTATTCTGAGTTTTGTTCCATTAAGTTCCTCTCTGTCAGTATCTTTTGTCTGTGAAATCACACTGTTACTGTTGACTGCCATTGGGTACTTTCTCGTCCATCCTACTGGTAGTTTCCTGATTTATCACACACACAATTTCAATTTCACAGTGGCAGTTACATTTGGGAAACAGTGGGCAAATAGTGAAAACAGTTACCTCAAATAGCATGTGTAGACTTTTTCTGATCTGTATTAGTTTGTGACTATCAGGCCAGAAGACTGATGTATTGGAAATGCACATGCTTCTGGCTTCACCTATCTGCTAGAGATTCAGAAAAGAACGGTGTCATTAATATTTGCCTAGTTCTGTTCTCAGCAATTCAAAGTCCATGGGCAGCACATTTCTTGTGTTATTCTCCCTGAGATCCAATATTAGTTCCTTCACAGTTCTGATATCATGTTCAAGTTATCCACATGAATGGACATTCACACCGGACAAGGTAAATGAAACAGGCTTTTTCTTTATAAGACTTCTCAAACATAATCTTCAGTCCCAGCCACCCACATTCACACAGAGTAAGAAGTAACATCCAAGAGTCATCTCCTGTGCATCTGATGGGGTACAACACGTCAGTTAGCTAACTCACATGAGCGTGGTGAAACAGTTATGACGTCTCATTCGGTGGAAGAGGAATCTTCATGCAGCTGAGCTCTTAGGCGCATGCCTGAGGATTCCAGTACAAACTCTTATTAAAAAAACTAAAAGATTACAGTATCTTGATTTTGTAGATTTTCAGAGGCTGAACTACATACAGCAATTTGTGTAAAGAATATTATTCTGAGGCACTATCAATTCTCATATAGCAAAGCTGAACACTCATCAAGTAAAATTTCTTAAACTTCATCTTGAATCCAAGCTATGAGCTGTTGTTTTGATAAGCTACTGTTAATGGGCTTAATGGTTTTAATGAAACTTTGGCTGTCTGAACTCCACAAGAATCCACTTGGAAAGACTAACATAAAAGCTTTTCTACTTCATGTTAATACAAAGATCTGGGCCATTTTCCAAATCAAATGAAATATGTCTGGGGAACTGGGGCCAAAATTTAAACCTGAGCACCTAATATTAGGGATGAATAAATGACATACCAAAACCAGAGGGTTTTTTTTTGTCTAATTTTGACATACTACATGTACTCACCAGAAAAATGGCTTAAAGTAAAAAGTGATATATTACAATATTGTGTTGGAATAGGCTGAGTTATTCCTTTTAGGCATCTAAATTTGAACCACATAGTCTATTTTTCTGTGGCCACATTTAATTCCCAGTGTTACTTATCACAACATATATTTTATGTACATTTTTTAGAAGTCCTTTTAATACATTTCATTACATTCTTTCACCAGAGTTTTTTAACAACTTTTTGCTAATGATCAATTGTTATTCCTTGGGCCACAGTATTTAGGTAAACTTTATGCAAGTGTTTTCTTAAGATGGAGTTTAGGTAATCCAAATTACCTCAAATCCAAATTCAAGTGTTTAATACATCTTACAGTTAAGTTTATAGCAATAAGATAGTAAGTTTCGCCTCTATATGCTAAATTACTGATAAAGGTGATGTTAAGAATTCCTTCCTAAATAAAGCAATCAATCAGTATTCCTTCTCTGTTTACTCTCCAGTCTTTAGAGCTGATGGTTACACTTGCTAGATGCATTTACTTAGATCAGTGAAAGACATTCAGAAAGTCCATCCAATTTCTTGATTTATTTGCTATTGATGCATAAAATAAGCTTGTCTGTGAAATAGCCATGTTGAAATTGCTGTTCTCATGCATTTTTCATTGTTATTATTCGGCTAGACTGACTCTTGAGGGTCAGATTAAAATTCATTCATCTAAAGCTGCAGTGGTGACAGTAGATAGCCTCAAATTAGCTCTTCCAGTTAATGTCTGTACCAGTATTTGTAAAACCATTAGTACTGAGAAAATTCTGATTGGATGATGCATGTTTTAACAGAAATTCTTTTAACCTTCTGTGCAACAAAAACTTATAAAGCATTGCTTGATATTCTTGACATTTAATTCAGCCAATTCCAGCACAACATTGTGGTCTTTGCAAAGTCTTTTATTGCTGGTGATGAGAGGTCATTGCTTATTACATAATCACATCCCTTCCCTGCAATATTAGGCATACACGTTTAATGCAATTATAATGCTTAACACTTATATAGTGCTTTTCTTGCAATTGCTTTACAGACATTATGTAATTAAATTCTCAGCATTCTTGGGAAATAAACTAACTCCTTATTACAAACAGGGATATCGAGCCAGAGGCAATAGCTTCATTTTCAAATACAATCTCTAATTTTTAAGCTGGAAATTTGGAGCTGAATACATCTACCGCCTCGCACTGAATTTACTAGTCATTTTGAAAGCTGTAGTATAAAATGTGCTGGCATAGGTTGCAGAAACTAGTGAGTGAAAGAAATGAGATTGAAAATTCAGGCTTGATTCTTCAGGTTTCAATTGAATCACACTGAAATCTTTCTCTTATATAGATGGATTCAGCAATCTGTGTTGAGGCAAAAATGACTGAACAAGTACTATAGGGCACATCCTTTGCTTCCCATCTGTGAGAACTTTTGCTAAACGTCTTCAATGCACAATCTTACTTAAGCCTTAAGCAGCTGATGTCCTCTTATTCTGAATTTCACTGAATCTTTTACCTCACACGGGCATGACAGAGAGCAGAAGCGAGGGCAAGAGGAAATGAAACCCGCTATCCAGGCTATGGAGCGAGGCTGCTGCTTAGGGAGTAGGGCAAGGAGGGAGGTGACTACTGGTAAGAGTGACTGGGCTACTTGGAAATCTGATCTCCACCTGCCAGCACTATTCCTTGACATCACTAGTTTTGAGAGCAGGCGGCGCAGGAGGAGGCACTGCCCACTCTGGGAGCATTTGCTGTTCAAGCAGCCACCCTCCTCCTCCTCTGAGGAAAACTGATGAACCAGACAGAAATACTCCCTGGCCAGTCTGACCCTTTCAGGTGGCCAGCTGAACTGCCTTGTGTCTGCCCTCTGCCTCACCCCTGTGCCCAGCAACTCCATTTCCAATGCCCTCTGTCTCTTCTCACCCTCTCTTTGTCTTCTTGTTCCCATCAAAACCCACCACTTCACAATGTACGCTCTAAGTTCCCGCTCGCTTTTGTTCCTGACTATTCAGCACTGGCCTGTCCCTGAGCTGTTGCTACTGTTTGTCCCTCCCCTACTTCTTCAGAGACCTTCTTCAGGTCTTCTCCATAATGCTAAAACAGGTCATACTTAAGTAACTAATGCCATGTTTGTAATCAAAAGCCATCTTCATCCTCCTTGACTTCTCCTTGGATTTCAACATTATGGTAACTACCTTGAAATATCACCTCCCCTTTGTTTTCACAGCTCAGTCTTCTACTGTCTCATCTCCTACCTCTCAATACTTATTTAGGTTTCTATTCAGAAAACTGTGATTAAATGTATTTCTCTCAGGTCAAAGATGAATCATATACTCATATGCTTAAATAATGTATTGAATAAAGATATATTTTTGAATCAGAGCCCAAGCAGCTGCTTGGATGTTCCTCTTTTCCATTCTTGCCTTTAGGATCAATAATCCATCACCCTGCACAATACCCCTCAGTATTTCATTTCTCAGAAATCTCTCTCTTGACTCCCACCCAGCTTCCATCTGCCCAGTGTAAGTGCTAGAGACAGACTTGGTTATTCATCTTTGTGAGTTTCCGTTGTTGATTTAATCTTCTAATGGCCAAAATTGAACTGAGTCTTCTTCCTTAAGATTTCATTTTGTTTCTTTTGCTTTTCTCTATGGAGAATATTTGCCTGTTCTTAAGTCACCCTCTCGGTGCATTCTCAGTCTGAGAATGGTTATGATTCTGCCATGCTGATCTTGTATTTGCTTTGTTGCTTCACTTTTTTCTGTTGTAGATTTTAATATACTCACATATATATTTTAACTATGGTGGAGTAAGAATGGATTGGCAGTGATGATTTAGGGAGGAAACTAAATATCAGGACTACTGACTGGTTTCAAATCCTATTGGAATCAACTAATTGTTCTGTTCATTTCAGCAGGCTCTAGATTGTATCTCAAGAGTGAGTCAAGTGGCTTAGGACAGGAAGTTCTGCTAACCAAACAGTGAGTCAGTGAGCCAGCAAATGTAAGGATTTGGAGAGTTACAATTTCATAGTTGGTAAGTGTGGCTATCAGCACGTTACTGAAGAAATGAAGTCCGTGTTAGTAAATGAGCATCGCTGAGAAAAATGGTTTGAATCTGAAGCAGCCCACCCAAGGAGTCATATTTATTTATGAGGTAGTCAGAGATGTCTTCTCCCAGCTTGGGAGAAGGAGGCAAAGGATCCCAGAGGAGGGCAGCTCCTGCTGTTCTGGGAGCTTCTGAGCTGTTCTGGGAGCTTCTGAGCTGTTCTGGGAGTAGGGAGGCTTTCCATACGCTGTCACAGAGCTTCTGCCACAGGTTTCTTGGCTTTGCTTCCCACTCAGGATATGTCTATCCAACATGAAGTAGTGAGGAATAGATACTCCTTGGGGTGGACACCCAAGACATCGAGTCTGTTTGCATGGTGAAGCACAGCTCCAGGCAGACCAACAGATCTGTGCTAGCTCGAGTATAACCCTAAGTGAATAAATTGTGGCACTTGGACTTGAGCTACCTCGCTATGAGCTAACAGGTGCCTCTCTAAACTCGCAATGTCTCGTCATGCCTTCATGTGGCTTGGAAAAGGAGGCTGACAGAGGTTGGAGGGCTCACACATTGTGTTTGACTGCATGTTCTCTGCTCTTGTCAAGATTATTGCTAGATTTTTAGATGAGTATTAGAGGTTTAAGGAAGCCACTGTGGAGTGAAATCTGTATTTTTTAACATAAACCAAAGCAAAAAGTTATATAACAGAACATAATGTAAGCGCTAATAAAAAATGTAAACACCATCGCCATCTTGTGGCTTAAAGGTGCTTTAACAGACAGACTTCTGCTAAAGGATTATATACTCCCTCTGATGTTCTGCAAACATAACACATTTTCAATTAAACAGGCGAATCAAAGTGTCACAACAGAGAAACAATGTCCAGATCTACACATCAGAATCAATTATAGGAACGGAGAAACAATCCTATTTGTCTAGAGGAACTAATCACGTGGTCATCCGTCGGGGGCTGAGAGTGCACAAATTATTATTGAATGAAATAGCAGTAGACATATGTCACTATGTTGTCATAAGAGCACTATCTGCTAGAATAAAACTTCTGGTTGATGCCCATTCTTTTTAAGAAAATATTAGTCATTTATAAATATGAGCCTACTATGTTTAAAGAAAATACTGCCATAGACTCAAATGGGGAAAAACTGTGCTCCTTTTCAGAAAAAGAGATTTATGTTATATAATATTAGATATTGTAATAGATACATAGAGTAGGAACAGGTACATCTATGTCTGCAGGAATTGTACTTTCATTCTTTGCTCTTTGTTTTCCAGTATTATAACTGCTTGTGGATGTAGTCCTCTGAGCATTGTTAGAAATAGGATACAGCATTAAGTAAAGAATGCTATCCTAGATCGAATCAGTGGTCTGTGTTTTACACATGAAAGTCATTGGGAACCTAATGTCAAATGATTGCTTTACAAATAATTTAATTTTTGTAAATTGTTTAACTGAATAACTTTTAGCAAACTATGTCAGAGCATCAGATTTCATTTTCTTTTTCTGTATTTAATGACCAACAGCTAATGAATAGAACTGGACAGGAAACAATGTCCTTGTCCCATTGAATTATGATCTGGCAAAACTTCTGTTCTGTGTGCTTGTCAACCCCAGACCCACAAAAGATTTTCCTCAGATAATGAGAGGAAGGCATCGGCCACAGGATGGCCAGTAGTCTCATGATGATGGCACTCACTTGAGATGCCAGCGGCCAAGATGAAGGTCTGTAATTGCTGTTCTCATACCTCATATTCCATGTAACTATTACCTTATTTCCTCCTATGGGGTTTTTATCTCTGTCCACTCTTCACCAGAAAGTCTGTCCTAGACATAAAAAATTTCTGCCAATAAGACGTTCTCTGTACGTTTCCATAAGAACTTTGACTGGATTTGATTTTTTTGGCAATTATTTATTTCAATTTTTCATTTAGGAAAATTTTCAGTTTTAATAAGTGTATGCAGAAATAGTAAGGGCTCAGTAACAAATGTCATGTGAATGATTTAAGTATAACACAAAAGATTGACAGCAAATGACCAAAAAATTTAAATTTCAAATATTAATCCTTTTTGATTCCATTTTTTACAGTCTTTTAATTTGGGAAAACATTAAGACTCTCTTCAGAATTAATTTAAATGAGTGCAAATTCTGAACTCTTTCTCTCTCGGTATATCGATATTTCATGAATATTTGTATTTATGATTTTGGAACCTATCTAAATACAAAACCTATAAATCTCACATATGTGATTAATCTGAAGCAATGTATTTACTTTTACCCTTCTGAGACAAACATCACTATTTTATGATACAGTTATAACACCCTGAAGCTTAATTTGAGCCTGCTAAAGGAAAGAGTATAACATATAAAATATAATATTCATATATAGGTTTCTTTTAGAAAATATTTACGACAGTGAATTAGTTTACAATTAAATTCTGCAGAGGTTCTTGGTGTGTAAACAACTTGCATTCTTTTCTGTAAGTGTGAGATTTAGGATTATTTGTAGGGTATAATTTTTATTTTACAATAGCCTGTTTAGATTGAAGCCACTGTGGAAATGTTGAGAAGGAAGAAGGGAAGAAGTTGCACTCCTGGGAAACAGGAGCTGCCCCTTCCACCTCACACTCATTGCATTAAGTCTTCTTCCTTTGGCTAGAGAGAAGGTAAAATGACTTGGTAGTCTGGCAGTTTACTTATCTGGGAGACCCAATTTACAGATCCTTCTGTAGTAAATACTTGTGTCTTTTATGTATAGTAGAACAGTTTTTATGAGAGAAGTTAAGTGTGATTACTTCATAACACATCATAAACTAGTGGTCAGAATGTGCTCATGGGAGTTAGATTTTGTAGATTAACTTATGGAAGGACATAAATAATGTGCCTCACCTCATCCCCAGCTTTCTCTCTTCCTCTTTGCTGTATTTAAGGGTTGATCTGCTAGATATTTTCTATCAGGTAAAATAAGTGCCCCTTTTTGCTGAAGTCTTCAGAGGTGAGAGCTTCTGGCCTTTGATGGCACTGAGAAGGGTCAACAGAAACTTAGGCATTCCAGCATTAAGTAGACACTGATTGCAGCTTTGGAGAATCTTAAATTTTTTGTTTCTGTTATCTGCTAGCTCCTTCACAGACTACCTCTAGCTGAATGAATTCGTAGATCTTTAAAAAATACATCCTGTTGATTTTTTTACCTGTCTCCATTGTGAAGTTTCAAATATTTTCATCTCTCTCTCTAAGGTCTGCAGATATTGTACCTGTAGTTTCATTGTGTACACAGAGGCAATTTACTGAAATTCATGCTAAAGTTAAAGAAACTTTAATAGATTGTGCCTGACATTCCAATTCACCTTGCTAACAGATATCACACATATGAATGTAAAATTGGATGAAAAAATGCAGGTTGTGGACTAGGTTGTTAGATTACAAATGTGAGATCTAGACTATAACCTACAATTTTTGGTCCAATTTTGAAAGTAGCACATAGTTATAAAGTCCCACGAGCAGGCTGGTGAAGAGACTGCAATTCAGAGCCATGCTTACACTCCAGTCTCCTCCTTAATCTCCGTTCAGTCTCAGCTTTGTTGGCTAGTGAGCAGAGGAAAATAGAGCTGGTCTGCCGCTCTACCTGTTGCAGAGATATCAGTAGTGGCAAGATTCAACTATCACCCATTAATATCTTGTGTTCATTTAGAAATATATTAGCTCTGACACACATGCTTCCATTAGTCTAACCCTAGGAGTCTGGTTGCAGGTTTGCAGCCTATGTTTATTTACCACACGTTTATGAGGTGTCTTCAGATAAAGCTGGTAGGCAAAGAAAAGCCTTTTTGGGAATTGTGCTTTTTGCCCGAAGTGCAGCCCAGTTTCCTCAGAAAAGAGATTGAAAGACAACTACAGAATCATATGCACATTTTTGTAATATTTTCACATCTATGCACTAGCTTGATATTTCAGAACTTGTCATGTATTCTTTGCACTTTCCTAAAATGTTCTCTTTTTTTCAATGAACAAGTGTCATGCTCCATGGCTGCTGGCTTAAGATGTAATTCTGTTGCTAACCCAGTGCCAGAAAAAACAGTTGACTGTTTCTTTGGGAAAACTGCTACTTAATTCAGTATATTCACAGCAATAAGGATTTTGGTTCCATTTTTCATTATCTAATAGTACTTAGATGAAGAATATAAAGTATTTTCCATTATTTCCACATTAATATCTAGGTGAGAGGAATAGAAACATGGTTGGCGGTTTTCAATATAATCAGTTTTATCTATCTATAGCAAAAAATGGCAATGCCAGTCCATCTTTTAACATTAGCAAGCTACTGATTTACCACTGATATATTTGGAAAAAAATGCCATCAGTTTTGAGACAAACTGAGTGGGCCACTGTAGCTATTGGCAATCCAACACACATGGAAGATATTAATTGAAATTTTATGATTATTTTTAGAATTCAAAGGACATTATCTTGCACTGGTGGAATGAAACACATACTGAAGCTCTGATGACATTTTGATCCCTTCCTTGTTATAATATTCCTGGGGAATAAATCAGAATTTTTTGTTTTGGTTTAAAACAAATAGGATATTTTAAAAATGAAATTATTCTAGTGTGTTAAGTCATGATTCCCCTAGCTGTAATTTTGGCCTAATATTTTGTTAATGTCTTAAGACTTCTAATAACCATGTACCTAATGCTCCATGAGAACTACAGTAACACATACTTTTGTAGAAAAATGGCTAAAAATAAAGTTATTAAGAATGTGCTTGTATCCAGTCTGTACCTTTGAAAAGGCTGTAAAGTAGCTGTGCATTAATTACTTTAGAGAAAGCAAATTACAATAGAATAGAACAGACCTGAAGGGAAGCAGTCCCTGATCTCTCAATCAGATTAGAAAGGAGCTATGCCTTTGCTGCGGAAGACAATTTTAGGTCCAGTAAATATATGGTACCTTTTAAACGAGGCCATCAGAAGCTCCTTTGAAATGTGAAAGAAAAACCTTAAGAACATGGACTGACTATAAGCCTTCTACTTCTACGAAACTTAATTTCTTTTTCAAAAGATAACAGATTTTTCATCAGGCTCCTGGAAAACTGCCATTTTGGAGTCCACACACTTTTTCTCCTTGTATCAGAAAAAGTAATTAAATATTTTTCTTCCCTCCCCCATCCTGTCCAGGAGAGTTCAGAATTTTTTTGAGTAAAATATGGTCACTTCTGTGCCAATTTGAAAAAATTCCAATTTCGACATAACCATTTTTTTTTCGGTCTCATCTGGGCCTGCCATAAAATTTGGAAATGTGTGAACTTGTCTTTCCAATTAAATAACTTTTTTTTTTCCTAATTAGGATACTAGTGTGGATATGGCTACCATTTAAATAGCAGACAGGCCCATCAATAGCTTCTCTATATGGTTTGCAACCAGATGGTGGCAAATCCCCCCGCCTCACTCAGGCTTCAATAGCTAATCTGTTTCATAAGCCTCAGGATGGATTTTTGAGCGAGCAAAAAATTGTTCATGAGACAATTGAAAAGAGATGCAAATATCCTGGTGGAATTAAACAGCTATTTTTTTTAGTGTTGCAAGTCTCTCTTGCCCAGAAAGCAATACCTGGCCAGATATTATTCTTATGACAATCCGTCTCTCATACATACTACATTTCCCAGTTTATTGATTCAAAGCAGGTTTTCACTGGCAATTTGAAAGGGAGTTGCTACCATCTCACAAGAAAACCTGCCACTACCTATTCCAAAGTTACAAAATAAAAGTAAACTGTGTTCAAAATGAGGTAGTTATTAAGTGGAGAAATGCAGAGTGAATTCTTAATCCAGAAGACATAAAAGAAAGATATGCAGCAATTTTCAGAAAATCATATTTTCTCAAGCTTCTGTGCTTTCAAACTTTTTTTATATATATATATTGAGAATTACATCTTAAAAAGAGTGATATACTAGTGCATCCTGTTTTAGCTCTTAGTTATGTGGGCTAACTCCTTTCTTGTTTGCTTCATATTGAACACAAGAAATTGCAGAACGCTGAATATTGCCCAAGTCTTCCCAAAGTACTGAACATCTCTAATAATCTAATAATAATGTTTTAGAAGATGCCCCGGAGTTGTTTTTTGTATATAGGGTCTGGGATTCAAAACGATACAAATCGGAATCTACTTTATTGAAAGGGTTCAGCTGCTGAGACACAGCAGAACACTGAACTGCCTAGATAATTTGCAGACGCAGACCATGCTGAAAGGCTGCCACAGGTGAAACACAAATGTCCTCTTGCTTCCTCATTAATGTCTGCCAGAAACTAAGTCACAGTTTAGTTGCTGGGAGGCTTCCAGAAACAATTGGTGTAACTATATTGAATTTCAACTAGAGTTTAAACTATCAGCTCATGTACTTTTTTTAAAACTTTTTTTTTTTTTTTTTTTTTTTTTTAACCTTAGAAGGGGTATTGGTTTACTTCTTTGGCACCTGGACCATTCTAACTTCCTTGGCCTATTAAGAATTTAGACAGTGAATACGAAGCATTCCCAGGCAGATTTTCAATGTAACGTAAAATGAACTTAGCCAAGTTTTGGAAGAGGTATGTCAGTTGTGGCAGGCTTATGATAAGAAAGCAAAATCCAGAGTTATTACAAAATAAAGAAGTGGGAGAAATATAACTTTTGAGCAACTGGTCCTGGTGCTGGGACAATTCAATTCAACATTTTGCCAAATTTCAGAGATACTTTCCTTTTTAGTACCATGTGATTATAAGGATACATGGGATTCAGATCTTATTTCTTGCTTATCCACAACTCTTGTAAAAATGTATGCGTACACTGAGATCAGGTCATCATCTGGCCAAATAAATTTCAAATCATTATTCATTGATATATTCAACATTCATTTTGATCCCATTCTGTTTGGAGTGATTTGTCTGGTAATTTCTCCTATTTACAAGTATAAACTGGATCATTTATAATGTTTCATATTGCCCACAGAAGGATATTTAATACCTTAAGGTTAATAAATTTAATATTTTTATTCTTAAAATAAATAACTTTTATTCAATTTGAATGGGGAAATATTTTTCCAGCAAGAAGACAGTGCTAAGTGCTTTAACTTTATTACAGTCTCAGAGGCAGTTCACTTGAAGAATGAGCAACGATTTCATCACCATTTTTGGAGGTATAAGCTTGAATGAACCCCTACAGGAAGAGTTGAGCCAAAAGCTGTGAACTATCCATGTGAAACAGTTTAACAATGCTCATTACCAGGAATCATTTTGTCTCTTTATCTAAGAAATACTAAGGAGGAAGAAATGCATCATAGCTTGGTGTATATAAAGATTTTAGGGAAATTTATTTACTCTTCCCATGTTGAAGCCACAATGAGACCTTGTAGCCTGTCTCAAGAGATTGCCAATAAGCCATTAAGTTATATTATGCTATAATTTCTTTTGTATATCATATTTATTCTACCTACTTCTAAAAACATTTTGAAGGCAGGAAAGGTGGCTCAGTGCTCAAGTGTTTCTTTTCCTTGCAAAACATGGACCTGCTTCCTATTTTGCCCCCAGATCTGCCTGATCTTGGGAAAGTCGCTTAGGCTCTGTGATTTGTCTTGCATCTTTAACAGGCCCTATGTCCTAGGAGCTGATGAAAGATGTTTGTATGTAGTTTTTAGAGCTGCAACTGCTGGCACCTCTGTCTTACTGTGGACTGTCTAAACGTTGCTGTGGCCCTTGAGAAGGCATAGGAGTTACCTGTGTACCGTAGTCTAATGTAGGTGTTCTGAATATGCCCTTCTCTACCTGCTCCCCCTTTAGAAGCTGCCAGTAAGGCCAACATAAGCATCTGTATTAGCAAAGCACCGGGAATTATGCGAAGCAGTATAGCTTATAAATTGAAGTTCATTTGGGGAACCTCTTCTGTCAAAAGAGAAGGGAAATTGTAACCAATACAGTGAAAACGCTTCCACACTTGATCTGTGCATAAGGAAAGCTTATATTAAATTCCAGTGGCATCAGACTTTGGTGAACAAAAAAGAGTGCTGTGCATCTCACTGGCAGTCTCCTTTTTCTGATGACAGAAATGTCTTGTTTCCAAATCAGCAGAATGGGAATGGGGGAAAGTAACACTTTTGTTGCACATTGGCTTTCACAGAAATGAGAGTAATATCTGCACGGAGCTGCTGAAAGAAATTAAAGAAGAGAAAAATAATGACACAGAGTGTGCGAGATATAGTCTACATGGTGTTTTCTGTGCATTTTGTAATATTAATTTAACATTAATACTTTTTGTGCATTTTTCTGTGGATGAGAAATACTTCCAATTGAAGATATGGCTGCATTACCTGTTACATGGATATCACCAGTATATGTATTTACTAGCATATAACAATTCTAAGGACTGTTTCTTAAGATATATTTTAATTGTCTTTTAATCATGTTATCCAGTCAATAAAAATACATGCCTCTTCCCTATATAATTTTTAAACTACTAGATCAAATGAAAACAGTAGATTAAACATTGCCACTCTGATCCTAATATAATCTTTGTACACACACTTCAACAAACTTTTAGTTCAGAGTTTGTCAAAAGCTTTTCTAACATTTCTTCTGAATCTCCTTCTGAAATACATTAGTGTGAAAAAGAGGGGGCAGCAGATTAATTAGTGAGTAAGTGAACCAGATAATTAATATTACAATTAAATCTGCCTGAGGTATACTTACAGCATCCTTGGCAGTTTTCAAGTAATGAAAAAGTGTTTGATTTCTCCCTCCTTCTCAAAGCATCACCGAAAATGTAGCTTGTTGGAAACAATGCCCATGTGAAGTGGTCCAAATGAGGTAGACTAGTGAGTTACCATGGTGTCAGAATTATTTTGTGTCCTATGATAGGACTATTCTTCTACTGTTCAGAGGACTGAAATAGAAAAGAAAATTCGTAATTATATACAATATACTGCCAAGAGATCAACTTTGTTGCTTTTGGCAATCACTAATGATTTTTTATTTTGCAAGAGCAGCATAATGCTTTATTTCTGCCCCCATTTTTCATAAAAAGTTAATTTGCATACATTTCTGCAAGAGTGAACCATGTTACTATGGGGAAAAAAAAAAGCCCTAAGAATAGTCTGAAATAGAGAGAATTTACCATAAGAAAAAAAAAGAAAGATATAATACATTTCAAGCCCAAATCTTCAAGCTGAAAAAATATTTAAAATATTTCTCTGTTCTCTGAGTGTAAATTAGGGTAATATTTTGTGTGTCTGGTCCTTACACTAGTGTCTGGGGACTAAATCTACCTAGATGAGTTGGGCTGAGTGCCATAGCTCCTGACGCATGTTCTCCACGGCAGGTCCAGTACCGAGTGAGGTACCTAGGTCATGCTTCCAACTCTGCCTGACCCTGGGATTTACTGAGACCAGCTAAACACCACCGCAGCAAATGTTGAAAAGGGTGCTTAACTCCTTTTCTTCCAAAAATGCTCAGCTCAAGCTCTGGCAACAGCCACCTACTTCACCCTGGGATTTGACACGTTAATTAGATGACTTCATTGCCTTAACATAAACCTCACAGGGCAACAGCAACCCCTTCTCAGCCAGCAGCAGAGCTGAATGATTAAAATCCTTCCCCTCCCTGAACCTGAGCAAAGATTTGCATCCAGGTTCCTTATTTTCCCCTCTTAACCAGCAGGCAATACTTCCTGCATGTCCCTGGCAGAGCCCTTCCACTGTGTTACAGTGCTGGGGACCTAGAAAGATATGACCAGAAAAATGAAAAAAAAAATGAAAAAAAAAAAAAAAAAAAAAAGAAGAAAGAAACAGAAGAAGAAGAAGAAGAGTGGTTGTATATGTGTCTATGCTAATCAACTGTGAACTATCACTGCACTCTACATTTGCTACCAAGGTCATAGCCACGTTTTTTGGTTCTGTACAAACTTTCAGAAAGATACAACCTAGGCTTTAAGGACTTTCTATTTGTCTACTTTTTAATCTAAGAATGAGTGCAATGAAGTGGCGTAAAAAAATCATGGGAAAGAGAGAGAGAAGGAGAGAATGATGGGATTGGCAGATTCAATAAGGTTGTAGTATTTCACATCTATCAGTGAAAGCATATTTCAAAAACCAAATGGACCACTTGGGTCTGCTCATTTGAGGAATGAAAGGGGGAGGGTAAATCCATTTTTCTAGGAATTTTTTAAACAGAAGCAAACGCAATATGCATTTCTACTGGTGTTGGTCAATGCGCAGGCAGAGATTTGTGAAGGGTGTTGGCAAACCCACCGACAAGCACCGTCTGCTGAAGCACAGGCGCTTGATGGGGTTGGGCAGCAGAGGCCGCAGGACTGCAGCACACCCCGCACATCCAAGCACCCCGTCTTACTATGCTATGCTGCTCTCATAGCATAACTGCACATATCCCCATCTGAGATCACCTGGAAGAGGAGTGCCAGGGCTGCAAAAATCTGCCAAACCCTATGGGTCTGCACTTGTAGCCAGGCAGTAGTTTGGCCAGGGTTTAAGGCTTAAGAATCTGACCCTTTCCTCTCCAGATGGTAAAAAGAAAACGTGTTTCCTTGAGCTTAGAACCAGATTTGCCCTTCTTTCTTATATACCATGTGAAGTTTATGCAGAAAAGAAAAAACAAGCATAATAATGTGGGTACTGAGCTATGGTAATATCCTAATCGCAATTATTTTCAATGCTTTTGTTAGAGAAGGTGGCTGTGCTCCATAAGAACTACTAAAATATGGAAATGAACAATTGGAATTAGCAAGTCTGAATTTTACTCATATAACAAATCTCTCTTCCGTTGTGTCTAATTGATCAGCTCACAATTGTTGCCAGAATGCTGTACAAGTCACATGAGAAGTAGAGGCAACTACAGAAGAGATTAAAAAGAACAAAATGCAAATATTTAAAGAAAAGTTGAGAAGCTGTTTTGAAAAAAATACTTGAAATTTCTGTCCTTTGTGCTTTCATCATTTAGAGCAAAATTTAAACTGCTTACTTACAGTCTGAATGAAATTCCAGTCATTCCTACTGTTTAATTTTGTGCTCTATCTCATTTTCCCATTGCTGACCCCTTTATCGTTCCTTTGGTGACTAGGGCTGTTACTCACTCTGACCAAAAGAAGCAAAAAGCTTATCTTTTATTTGGTGAAGAAACAAGTAGTTATGTGTTTCAGTAAGAATTTCCCCCAGAGGTTTCCTTTTTTTTTTTTTTTTTCAATATTATTATGATCCTAAAATGTGGAAGAGTCTGTAGAAAGGGAAGAGTAGGACCTGAAAAAATGTGTACTTTACATCCTTTTCCTTAGTTTACTGACTGACATTTTTCTCATCTGAGCTTTCCCCTTGCTCTAGGTAAGAATTTGGAGACTTTCCTTCCAGTTAGGTTTTCCACAACCCTGGGTGATTTTCAGAATTTTTCTTTTTCTAGATACGGTATAGACAGAATGCCTACACAGGATTTATTTTTATTCAGTAGACAGCTATCAGAGAGGGCAGGAACTAGGTGTTAGAACCTGAATTCTTACAGCTTGCATTCGGCTCATTATATTTCATGTATTCTCACTACTTGGTTGTTGCTGTTCATATTTTAACACTATTTTAAAAGGAGATGTGCAATTTATGACAAATAAAAGGTGTGAGTGACTGAATCGATTGCATCATTGATTTCTCTGAAAGTCGAATCAAATGCTGAATCAAACCCAAAACCTTGGAACTTAATTCTACTGACTTCATTCAGATTAAATCCCCATTGAAAACATTGGGGAATCTAGCATAAGCCTTTCATTATCAGAAATCTGGATTTCCATTCCAAAACCCATTTTAAGACTTCTACTGGAAATTAAATCTGTTTTATGTTTTGGATAAGGTCTTAATACAAATTTTTTTAACCAAATCTTTAAAAAACTTTATGTTTTAAATGTATATTTGGAGAGATGAGGGCAGGGAAAACAGATTTGAAGGTGCTTGTAAAGAACGCATGAGATGTATCTGATATATTATTGTGCTAGGTGAACAAAATAGTACAACTGAAATTTAAATAAAAAATAATTCACAACTAAGGCAATTATTCTTTCTTTGGGTCATTTTGGCCATATTTGATTCACACACATTCACTAGTCTGTGTGACATTGACGATTAATGTAATGCATACGGTGAACTATAAACTGGTTCTTTTCCTCGTATGTGTTTAATAGGAGGAGTTTTATACATTCAAGATACTTTTTATTTATTTTTCATTTATGTTCTTGGAAGTATGATTACATTAAAAAAATAAGATAAATCTTATTTGATTTAAGTAAAGAAGTTATGGCTAGCCTGTTGAAAATAGGTTTTGTTTAAGCAGCATGTTTGAAAGAAATAATTTCTGATTAACACCAATATTACAAAGTTATCCAAATATCATTCCTATATTGTATATCACAAACTATTGCAACTATCCATATAGATTCAAACACACCCTTGGTGTATGCACACTAACAAGAAGCATTTTTGCAATAAATACGCATATGACATTTAAAGGAGTTGATTAAGGGAAAGAGATAATTAAAAGTTGATAGAAATGTTGGATTTCCATTTATGCACTTTCTAAGTTTTGTAACTGCATTAGTGTGATAAAATGTATTATATTGTCCCTGCAAGTATTAAGAGTGACTTACTCAATTATATGCCATGAAAATATTTTAATTACCTCCAGCAGCATTTTTTTAATATGAGAGCCTACATATTTTCACTGGCACCTGCATTTGTTAGTGTAATGCACTTGCCAGCACAGTTAGAACATGACTAAAGGGACATCTATGAAAAAGGCATGGTCAGGTGTGACCTAGTGCAGCGAATGCTAATATGCCTTCAGTAGTGGCACATTATGCTTTTATTTCTGACTGTACACTGAATTATTTACACCTTCAAGGCAGCTGATTGAACTGCAGCATCAGTCAATTAGCAAATCAAAAATTTATATGATTCCAATTTAGCATGGAGTCCTTCTCTCCTTTTTTTTTTTTTTTCCTTTTAGATTTTCACCCTGACAGTGACAAATTACTCCTCTGCTGGCTGAGATTGGAAATTAAAAGCATTTAGAGTTGCTCATGCATTTATGCTAATGAGAACTTCTGATATGATTTGCATGCAAAAGAGGACAATCTGAAAGCTCATCAGTTTTTCATGCTTCCGCATTTTGATGTAGTAGGATTTTTTCTGTTTTCTGCAGAGCAGAAAAATTTTTCTTGAGGAAACAATACTCTATATGAACAAAAAGAGTTTTTCTTTTAAGTCAGAAAGTTCCTTTTTTTTTTAGCCTCCAGATTCTTGTCAAATCATTTGCTTTGCTGTTTCAGAACTGCAGCCCACACTCATTAGCATTTTAGATGTTTATCAAAGGAACGATCCAGTATCAGCCATGCAAGATTATAGCTCAAGCCTCATTTTAAATTCAGGAAAAAAAAAAAAAAAAAAAAAAAGACCTGAGGACAGATGAGAAGAGGGATGTGCACTCTGACAATCTTCTTCACAGATACACCCAAATTAATCCTATTTAGAGCAAAATTTGATTAATCACCAGAGGTGGCAGCTTTAAGTTTAGTGAAATAGTTAACTCTGACAAATTTTGGGGACCTCTTTGGCACAGTCTTTCTGAAATTCAAATAAAGAAATCAGGCATTAAAAATGAGACAGCAGATAACTTTAAGATGAATTTTTTAAAAAAGCTCCTGTTTAGTAAGGAGATCACTGCAATTTTTAGGTGTTTGATTTTTCTCACCAATTTGCTATAGCAAAAGACAAAGAGGGCAAAGAAGGAGATGGGTGGAACAGTAACTTACTTCTTTAGTGAATTTATTTCACTTTCGTAGTGCCTGATTGTATACATTGCAGATAGTATAATTAAAATAATTTACTAAGCAAAAGAAGAGATTTGTTTCCTAATAGACTGCTTTGCTTGAAAAAGTTGATCAGGTTATAGATGTGTATGTATAGATGTATACTTGTATATGTATAAGTACACAGGTTTTGCTTTGGAAATGGTCTTTTTGGCACTATTAATTTAAAAGACACTAATCAGGGTCATGCATTTATGGAAAGTTTTTGTTCTATAGTTCTTCATGAATATTAGCATGATTCAATAATTCTTATTTCCTTCCAAAAGTACTGTTCAGAATTTAGAGTTTTGTTTTTAATTATGTCTTTAATCTTATCATTCAAATGATCAAGGTTCAATGTATTGTTTGTTTCGTAAGGCAAAGGAAAGATATATGAGATATGCCTGTTCTCACATTTGCGTTAAAATTAAGAAAGGAAGTTCAGACCGTAACATTCAAACTATCCTTCAGAATACACTTTTCAGTTTGGATCAAATTTCCCTGCCCAGCTGTATGCAAACAGCACTGAAGACTTGTAGGATTTCAGGGGTGCAGCAGAACAGAATTACACCCATTTACTTCATTGGCATTGCCATGATGTACTTGTTTTACAACCAGTGCTTTGTATGCACAAAGACAGTTAAAAACTGGATCATACTACATTTTGATAGCATCTCCTGTCTTTAGGCAGTATTATTGCTTCATGTACTGGAAAATAAACTAACCATTCCTTATATAACAAAGCAGTTGCTCTTTCTCCTTGTGCTTTCTCCTCTTTTTTTTTTTTTTTTTTTTTTTTTTCTTTTATTGCACTGATCCCTGGTTCACAGAGTAGGTCATGGGGTCCCTTGATGAGAAAGGGAGAGGTGTGGTAGAATAATCAGAGAAAAGAAAGCAGCATGACAAGTTAGGAAAGGAGCCAAGGAAGGAAAAGAAAGATCCATGCAAGATCATAACTCAGACTTGCCTGTCTTCTTTTGCACTACGTAAGTTACGGTAAAGTGAAAAGAAAGAAGCCTAAAAGCACTCTAGGCCTTGATGCTAAGCTTACCTGCAACTGCCACTGTTAAAAGCAAAGAAAAGGTGTCTCATCCTTGCCTTTAAACTGCATCCCCACATATCCATTCAGCCCTATTTCTTTCAACAGCCAGCTAGATAGCTCCCTCATTTCACTCCTCTAAAGGTGGCCCAAAATCTTTCACAAGTTCTTTCTCCAAGCAGGACACCCTGCAGTTGCATCTTCTTATTTTAACTCTCTGAAGTTGTGAAATTTTCAAGCTGTTGACCTGGCTTACCATGAATAGAAGTTCATCTTTCCTCTCTCTCACCCCTTTCTGAGCTATGCAAGCAGCATGCCCTTGAATATTAAGATTTGGTCTTAAAGACGCTGACTGTCTTCAGCTTTTCTTCCGCACACCTGGGCTCTACAGAAGTTGCTCTGTTACAGTAGGTGCACCTGCTTGGCTCAGAGGCAATAGCAGCAGGGAAGTAGAAATATCTCCACTTGCCAATATCTATTAAAAGAGGGAACACTCAAATCTCCATAAATACAATGTAAGCCTTGCATCAAGTTCTTCCTTCATCCATCTTCACCAAAGTCTTCATTTAACTCAGGTTATAAGCAAGAGCCAAGACAAGAAATTATATTTGTCCTTTTCTTCTCTCACACTTAAGCTTCATTTGCCGGGACTATATAGCTTGTTATTGAATGCATTTTGGATTGCACAGGCTGGCACTTTACTGTGACCTTTTTTGTTGTTCTTCCTGAAAAGCCCTGCTGAGATAACCTGCCAAAATAACCACATAATTTTCCTAACTTGAAACTTTATGCAATCTGAGTTGTCTCCAGAGTCTGTTTTCTGGTTTCTGCTGAAACTCACTTTGTATACACACAGAATCAAAGATTTCCTGAACGGAAAATCTATTCTTTCTATTCCATTTTCTTTTATCATTGCAAAGATAATTTTACTGACCATTTTGAATGCACCTCTCTTCAGCAAGAAAATTTTCAGAGTCTTGCATTTGAAGATACTCCCACTCTGGTTTTGAGTGAAATGTTTATGCTCATCCTTGTTTTTTTCCCCTTGAGATTTTTTTTTCTAAATTGCTTCTCCTTGAGCACAGTTGAGTAACTGAGATCCTTCAAGCCAAAGATTACAACAAATACATAACCATTCTGGAGTAGTTTGGAAGCCATCATAATCTCGCAGTGTAATGCAGTTTCTCATCAATGGTAAGAAACTTTCGGGCTTTCTCATTCAGAGTTCACATAGCTTGAGCTCCAGCTCTTTCATTCTATTGGCAAAACACCATTTTTCCAGGCTCCCTTGTCTGCTTTTTGGAGAAAGCCAGTCTTCCCCCATCATTCAAACACCTTTTGTAAAATACCTGTTATACTTCAGGGAAATAAACTGTGAATGGCATCACAAGACAGTTCAGAAGCCTGTGATCTGGAGGTGTAGTCGTCTGGCATTATTTTAGGACTAAGCTTCTCTATTTCTCCCAGTGCCTTCTCTCAGTACAAAATCTAGCTTGCCAAGCTGATGAGTTTAGTGGGGATGTCTTTTCAAACCTCAAGTTGATTCTCTTCAACTGGATTCAGGATTTGAACACTTACTTGCTGGTCTACAGCCTGCCTTGAAGCTAGTTCGTTGACCTAACATATCTTTTTCCGCCTAGAACAAATGAACAATAATTAGCTCTGTGAACAGAGAGTGCCTCAAAAGTTAAAACTGCTATCTGGTGCCCTGATTTTAGCCATCTACTCTCAGCATGCTACTAGGAAACTGTATTTCAATCAGTCATTCTTCCTGGAGATTTCCCAGCACTTGCCATTTCCCTTTTATAGATCAGTTTAGTTAAGTCGTTGCACAATTTTATGTGAATCAAGAACTCTGACTAGGTTTGTACCTGCTCTATATCTGTGGTGGACTTAATGGGCAAACCATTTTCTTTCTTCTGTTCTGATAGGAACCATAATGTTGCAAGTTCTTATTGTCTTCATAACAGGCAAAAAAGTAGAGTATGACAAAAGGAATTACTGGGAATAATTTTCCATTTTTCAGTTTACATCTTAACACCAATGTAGACAAAGTCATGAATAGTTATAAGAAGCACTTTAGAAGTGTTGCATTATATTGCCATGTTCTCTGTGTGAAACTCCCCTTGAAGTCAATAAGAGTTGTGTATGCTATTCAGTGGCATAATCAGGCAATAAATTATGAAAGCTCTGCAAACACCAAACATAACAAGCCACAAACAAACGACACTAACAAGTGACAAAAATACCCAGTGTTATGCTAGTAAAAGACTTAAAACTAATGGTTTTGAAAATGATAAAATTCATATGACTCATAGGATTTGGCAGTCTCTAGCAAATGGATAAGGGGATGAAGTTTACCCTATTGCACATCTGCCTATGGCAGAGTTTCCAGGTTCTTCCATTAGGCAGGGAATAGCAGTAGCACATGGGATAGAATAGTGGACTGAATGGAGACTTGTATTGCAATGTCATTCTGCTCCAAGACTCCTCACAGGTGGCTTTTCTGGGGCTGGGATTGAATTTTCAGATGTGTCTAGAACTGATTTATGCAGTAACATTTTAAAATAGGGTAAAACTAAAATTTTGCTGTAGGAAAAGCAGACAACAAAATGTGCCTTTGAAAGCATACTTTTTCATAGTGATTTAAAATAAAATGTTGAAATAGAATTTTCCAAAATTATTTTAGATCTATAATCCAAAATGGAATTTATTAAAAAATTCAGAAGATCTTGACACTTACAAAAGGGTCTGTGGAATGTGAGTCTCATGTTGACTAAATATGACACTTTGAAATTGTTCTTTCAGAACTTAAAAACCAACTAAGAATAAACGAAAAGATCCCAGAAGTCTAAGATTGCTCTGGGCCTGAGAGCTGAGTCTAACAAGCAATGAAATCTTTTCAGAATACAGCTCTGCTTCTCCTTTGAGTATTTGTAATCACTAGATGAATGAGTGCTGAGATCCTGTAACTGTTATCCGAAGCCATCAGTTTATCACAAAGCAGTAGAAAAACTGGCTGTTATTTCAATGGTTCTCCCACCTTTCTATTCCAAAGATGCACTCATGGTCCTGCTTGGACAGTGTAAGTCTTCTGACTCTCCCTGTTAAAGTTTTCTTTATCTCTTGCAGAGTAATTCTTTAGTCAGAGCTATAAAAGGAGACATGGTGCTCTAGCCACCACTGCTTCTACAACAATAGCAGATTGGCCAAAAATCAGCTGGACTGATTCAGTCTGTTCCAATCCTTGTTTACATGTTTTTTTTTTTTTTTTTTTTTGCGAGAATTAATTGATGATTAGTTCCAGGTTATTTTGTTTGAAAGAAGATTCATGTCCACTTCCTTATGGGAAAAAAAGAAAGTAGATTGATGAACAGATTTTAGTTTTCTAAGATCCTTCACTCCTTCCCCAACAACAGCTATTGATTTACTAGGGAGGTGGAATGTTCCTGTGGCAAATTTAAGAACAAAAGGCCAGAGGTTTCACCATTAGTTTCTGCTTCAGCGCAGGTGCTGAATTGGTTTGATGTAGTTTTAGGTATCACTTGCAGAGAAAGTGTTCAACAGAAACAGATGAAAAAGGGCTCCATCAAAAGAGAAGGCAAATCCTATCTGGGCTTGTTTTAAATCATACCTAGCACCATAACTTTGATGTAAGACTTCAGAGCAGAAAGTTAGATTTAATGCAGCCAGCTTCCCATCTCTTTCAGGTGACTGGTCACTCCTGTGCCTCGTGTGCTGTCAATGAACTGTACAGCAACACACATCAAGCTCATCCCCTTCCTCCTCTCCATGAGGGAATCATATCTTGGGACCTAGGAGGGGTCCATTTTGGGAAGCAGGGAACAGGAAGAAGGCTAAAGTGAAGAGAACCTGCTGTCAAGTGGTTATGAGCTACCCTTACATCAGGAAGTTCCTACTACCTGTAGGAACTGTAATCCCCTCCCTAAACACACACACATTACAAGACTGGGCTAGAGCTCTCCATCTGCAAAAGTTGTGTCATCATCACAATATTTTGGTGTGTCTTTAAAAACATGGTTTGGCAGATAGTTGATACATGTTTTTCATTTCTGGCAATATTAAAGAGTTCTTTTGGAAGTACCATACTAAGTACTTTCTGATAGTTTATTCTTTGTGTGCAGAAAAAATATAGAAGTGTGTGTGTTTTTCATTGATATTCATTTGGTCTTTCACAAGTTACTTAATTTTCTTCAAAATAATAAAAGGAAGATAGAGGGAGAGGAGAAATATAATTCCCACAAAATATTTCATAGATTGATATTTTTTCCACAGTCCATTGATGTAGAGAGCAAGAAAACGTCTATTACAGTGTTAGCAATTACAGAAGCACTCTCCTTCCATCTGCAGTTTCAAAAAGACAGTATACATTTTTCTCGTCTGGAGAAAATTATTGTGGACATTCAGCCCGCAATAGACTTAGACTTATAAGCAGGTTCTACATTTACTTGAATTACTTTTATGTTTGTCAAGACAAATATGGCTTACCTTTATATTTCTGTTTACCATTTACTGGTTTATACTGTCACAATAGTTTTATAAGAAAGGGAACATTGAGCTTTTTGTTGTTGTTGTTCCATTCTGTGCCTCTGTGTAGATGGCCACAGCTCTAATGCTCCTACTTCACAAGCACTCCTGTAAAGACTGGGAGGCCCTAGATGTAACACAGCACTGGGACTGGATGTGCACATAACTGCTTATTTTTCTAAAAATATACTTCATACCTACCCCAAGGCAACTTCATGCCTATTCCAAGCTATCATTTTTTATCATCTGATTTTCAGAAGAGCATGTTTCATCTCAGCTTTTGGTATTAGGGGCCCTGTGACCAAAGCTGTCCAGAAAACAAGAATTCTATTTCACAAAAAATCCAAGTTTTTGATGCTGTTTTTGTTTCATATTTATATAAAAAATAAATTTTTAGAAATTTCTTACAAAAAGAGATGGAAAGACTGTGCTGTCATTCAGCTGCTAGTAGTTCAATGGTTAGCTCACTTACCCATTTGACTTAAGAGCATTGACCTTAATTTTGCTCTCCCCCATCCCACCAAAGGTCCTGGACACCCAGGTTATTAGCTGTTCTCCGACAAGCTGAATTCTCTCCTCATGGAGAAACTTTAGTGTTCCAGTTTGTTAAAACATCCCAGCCAACTCTTTTTACAGCTCCAGGCTCATTTCTTTGATGAAACATTCCTAAATCTACTCAAGAACTTATTTTTGTTTAATATAGTTTAGATTCCACTCTTTCTCTACCATTTTTTAGATCTCCAGTAGAATAATCATCTTCTGAAGGCATGTTCACAGCACAATTTGTCATCTTTCTCAGTAACTCCAGCAAAACTCCTCTGCTCTTTGTGAAGTCAGAGGGTCATTTTTCCATAATCTTTGCCTAAACCAAATGTATTAATCTGAGTCCAGCTCCTTGTCCACAATAAAGGGACAAAGCTGATTATTTTTTATCCTCCCTTCTTTAATTTATGGCACTCTATAGCTGAATACAAGTTGTTGGTTGGTTTGAAGTGATTGTTAAAGAAGTAAATAGAATAATGGTGAAAGGGAGATGCTGTCTGTATTTATTTTCTGACATAGCTGACAGCTAGACTGATATCTTCTCCTTCTTTCTTCTTTTGTTACTGCAGTGCTAATCATACCACACAGAGATACATTTGTCATTATACGTAATTATGTGCAGTATGTTTACATTATAATATTTTATATTGGAGAGGCATAGGTTTCACAATGTTTTTACTCCCAATTCCTCTCTGCTACATATTATTTTAGCTTCTGCATATTTATAAATGATATTTTAAGAGTACAATAATGCATTTATTATAACAAAATGGTGGATTGGAAATAGGAGTAACTAGACAACTGATCTAGATAACTCGGTGAATTCTGAGAGAGGGGCAGCATTTTATTAATGCATAAGAAGGTTTCCTTTGGCTACTTGAAAGTACAGAAGAGCAATCACAAGTATTCAGAAAGACTGCAGTTTATTATCTGATTAAAATAAGTCTGAAAAATCTGTGATCTTTCAGGAACCTTTTGAAAGACCTGTTCCTCTGTGGACCTGTTTCTCAACCCAACAGCAATGTGTTTTCACCCTCCCATCACTACTCCCTTTTTCTTCCACTTCCTTCCCCCCCTGCCTTCTCCAACCCAATTAGCAGATTAGCCAGCAGGCTGTGAAGCCTGAAGAAGTAGAAATTAAATCGACTTTTATCACATGCCAAACTAGCTGTAGAGTTATCCAAGAGTGCAACCATACCCTCAGAGTTTCTTCTTACGGACCCCTGAGGGTGGGTAAGGAAATCAAAGATGCCGTCAAAGAGTTCTTCAAAGTTATGGCACTATCCTCCTTAAGATACTTCACAACAGGGTACAGATGAGGCTACAATGGTGCAACTAGGTGACACAGGGTGAGGCAGAGAGGGATGGCATGCATGTGGCTTAACCCCAACCAGAGTGTGGTATAGGCTGAGCAGGACAGGTGAGAGACAGGAAACAGCAATAACCAAAAGGCAAGTGCTACTCCTACATCTCTTGCCATCATTAGAAGGAAGAAGATACTTATTTGATTTTAATCACGTAGCTGTGGCTGCTGGTAATACAACAGTGCTGACAAGGCAGCTGTAGTTAATCAGTTTTAGCAGGTTGAGGTAAACTTCACTATTTGGATCAAAGGTATGTTCAAATTAGAGCTATCTTTTCTCTCATACATTAATTACCATTCATTTACTAGCACATTATGGAAATGTTATATCCACACATGGAAGCATCTTTAGAAGCACAATGACTGGACACTTAGGCAGAATTCAGGCAACCTGGAGGAGATTTATGGAGTTCTTTTATATATATATGTATATATATGTATATGTAGTATATTATATATAAACTTCTGTACCACTTTAGTCAGATTTCAGTAGCTGTTTTAGTTCTTATTTTGTATAAAATAGAATATAGAATTATTGTAAACATGGTGAAGTGGTGGACCGTGCTCATATACATTACATGTATATGTAATCCAACAATCGAACATTTTACCTTCTGAAAAGAGGGATAGGGAAGGGAAGTTACTGGATTGCAATGGAGCTGAGCACTCTGCACTGTGTGGGCTCTGTCATAACCTTAAGATCTTAGTGCTTGCTTTGAATATTTTCACTACTTTCTCCCTAATAAAATTAATAGTCGAGACTGCCAGTTGCCTCTGTCTGCACATAAAGGATCCTACCAAGCGTAAGTCTGTTTCTGCGCACACACCTAACAGAGCTGCTCTGACCTGTTCATTTCAGTCGACTGTTGGCACTGAAGCTTACTGATGATACTTGCTGTAAAACATTGCAGTGGAAATACTTTGCTAATGAACCCTATTATTAATCCAATCACACTGATAAAGAGCATTCAGTGTGAATATCTTGCCAAACTAATTAAGGTTTGAGGCTTTCTTCTTCCTTATCTTCATGAAATCAGAGAAAAAGAAATGATCCAAGAGTTAAAAAGACCCTTGAGAAGCAGGGCAGAAAAGCTGAGTCTCAAAAAAATAGTCCATTTCAGAGGAGCAGGAAGGTAAGGAAAACATTTAACAAAAAATATGTTATTAGGTGATTGAGGGGGAAATTTAAAGTGCAACCATTCGCACTTATAGTTCACTGTACATTTTTCTATTTTTTGGTTTTTGCATGAATTTATTTTAAGCTGTACACATATTTTGACAGTATGTTTTCCAAGTAAGTTCGAAAAAGAAGTGGCAAATTCAGTTAAGGAATAACATCCTGTAAATGGTGTAAGTGATCAACGCATAAAAGGTCAAGTTAGATACGTATAAAAACATGGAATAATTTGTCAAAAGTATCAATAATGTAATGTCATCTCATTCCAGCAACAGGCAAAATGCAACCAAAGCATGGGAACTGGCTCATTTTTAAGCTTTAGGGAAAATGCATTTTTTCCATATCTGTCCAGCTGCATGCTGTACAATGTTCTACCTCTTTGGCTCAGGAAAGCCTGCTGTGGCAAATTATTTCATGTGTGTCATACAGAGAAAGCTTACTTTTTATATTTATAGGTTATAAAAATTAACTTTTAATGGGACATTGATGTTAATCGGCTCTAAATGTTAATAGAGTTCTGTGGTACAAAAAATATAAAGGAAGAGGATGGTAAAGGATGATTGAATTTGTACTGTTCTTCTGCTATATTCTACTTGTTCTTTTCATTTCCTTACACAATTATTTAGTAGTGGCCTCTGGTAAAGTTTTACACCTAAAGCGTTGTCATAAAATATTCAGAAGTTACTATATTTTAATACTGCTGAGTAAGTACTTTGTTTTTATTCTCCAGTGATTATAGTATGGAGCTGTATTCCTATATGAAAGGCTAAACAGCAGTATAAAAATACAGACTTTTCACTTAGAAATACAGACTTTTGTCACTTAGAGTTTAGCAACACCATACACACACACTTTTGAGGGCATGTAAGCCTTGACAGGCCGGGTACCATCCGTGGGTGCTGTGGCAGGTTGAAGTCTCCAGAGAATGGCCCACTGCAAAACAAAGTGGAAAAATGCAGGGCTCTGGCACAGTATAGCAAGAAATGCTATATGAGTCTCTGCTTGGGGAAGATCTCCTCTTCCTTACTACCTTGTCAACAACTTTACCCCGGCAGACATCAGGTGAGGGGGGCAGCTTTTGGTCAGTTGGTTAGAGCATGATGCTGCTAATGCTAATGGTCGTGGATTCAATCCCTGTATGGGCTATGCGGAGGGTTGGACTAGATGATCTCCAGAGGTCCCTGCCAACCTTACCATTCTATGCTTTTTCCAGTTCCATCCTCCCATGTGCACCAGTCTGGGTATGATGATAACATGCTGTTTAAGCACTTTTAATCATGAATCTGTAGGATCTCTCCCTGTAACTCCCACCCGCCCTCTCTAGTCACTGCAGAGGGGCAGCTGGATGGGAATTACCTCTTAGAAGTACACAACTCCCAGAGATCCAGTTCTCTCTTTTTTCTGTCTCTAAATGCTGCTGCCTAGAAGACATTTCTAAATTTCTTTTCCTTTGTTTGTTCATTTACTTGTTATGACTAATAGCTTTTTGGCAGTAAGCAGAGAATTCCTTATTAAGCACTAAATATTAGCCACAATTTTTGTCTGTGGCAGGCTCCATCAGTCATGCAGAGGAAGATCCATCTTCCATGCTCAGAGTTGAGAAAGTACAAAGTGGTTCCAGTTTCACATCCAGCCCAGGCCATTCTTGAGCTCGTGTGATATTAGGCTGGTATTCGATTTGGTATAGAGAAATATATGAAAAGAAGCAACTGAAAGGTTTCCCACCTAGTGCTTTTGGTACACACAAATATCTAGGTAGAAATTATTTCATCTACCAGGAAAAATCGGAAAAGTTGGGTGCTGGGGAATTCCCCCCAGTTTCCTTGTCCAAGGTCTTTTCAATCCCCAGCATGATATTCAGATGTGCTGACACCTTGAAATAGTTATGGAAGAACATATCAGCATATCCAGCTGCATTTTGATTGTCATTGAATGTGGTTATTATTATTATGTTTTTCAGCAAAAAGGGATGTTACAGTGGCAAAGACACCTCTCCCAAATCATATTTTGATTACATGTCGTTATAAAAATAGATAATTATAGCTATATGAAATGAATGCAAGTGTATATTTTTCAATATATTTTGTTTTTACCCCGGCCCCCCAGCCCATTCTGCTGTAGGCTGCTGGTTGTAAGCTGTCAGGCTGCTAGGAGAAATTCTGCAAAGATTTTTTTCATGGTCTTTTAAGGTTTGCTGCTTTATATAATCAAGACTTTTCAATTAAATGCATAAAGAAGCTGAGAGTAGTGTTTGCAGTGTTTTGGCAATCTAGAAATTGAAATATTTAAAAAGTGAAACAAGTTATCATACAGTATTATCTTTCTTTCGTTTCAGATTATAAAATATTTCTAAAAAATATTTCTAGAAAGGATATAGCTTTTCACACAGAAACTACTAAAGGCACTAGTTTCCAAACTGAATTACAAAATAAAAATATAACTTTGAGATTTGGACTGAAATGAACCATTTTACCTCATGTCAGCATAATAAATACTGCATGACCTTTGTTTCAAGTAGATTTTTTTATAAAAATTGTGCAAATAATTAAATTTTCATTTCATGTCTATCATGAAAACACCACACTATTCAGAGGCTGTACCACTCGCAGATTTTTTCCTTTTGCCCAGCATTCCAACTGCCTCAGCCTCAGGAACTGGAGCTCACTGTTTTCAGCCTGATGTACCTCTTTTGACCATAAAGGAGTTACTCCTGAGTTACAGAAACGTAAATAAAATGAAGGATGTTCAGCTGGCTCTAGCCTTGTTGCTCAAGGAAAGAAAAGAAGAAAAAATGGCACCCCTCTCAGCCCGGTGAAAGTGGCGCTCATGTGTTTCTCTACTCAAACCTTGGAAAGAGTGATTTGTTTTTACACATGCAGCATACCACTAGCCAAAGCTGCTGGTAACGAAGCAGGCTGCCTCGCTGCCACGTTTTGCTGATCCTACTTTTCCTTGCAGGCTGGACTTCATGCGAGGTGCCTGGAGGAGCTCTGCAGGCAGCGTTTCTCCAGCCGTGTCTCAGCAGGCACCACGAAGCGGTGGCTCCAGAGTTGTTCCCTTTGCAGCTGGGGAGCTGCAGCTCCTCAGCAGTGTGCCACTGCCAGGCAAGTCACTGCCCCTCCGTGGTGGCGAGGTGACCCTTGGTGCACTGACCTGGGGACCTTGGCTGTCACCAGTGAGAAAATCCAGCCCCCTCTGCAAACTGGCATCTCTGCCTCTCAGAGAGGGGGGAATTTTTATCTTTCCGAAAAGGCAGCTGCTCCTGGCTCCTTGCACCTGCAGAGTTCAGTAGGAACCTGCAGCCAGCTCCTGGAGTCATCACAACACACCCCAGCTGCCCCTGCCCTGCAGCAAGCACTGGGCTATGCAAAGGACCACCACAGCACTTACCTGGAAAAAAAGGTGAAAGTGAAAAAGTAATTATGGTTTCTTCAAATAAACAGAACAAAAAACATTTTTCATTCACATTTTGGAAACAAGACTCTCAAATGCAAAATTAGATATTCCCATGGTGGAAGATTGCTGGAATATTTGATGAAGATTGTATTCATGTGACCAGCAGAATTAACTCTGCTAGATCTAATCCTCTGCGGGAGGAAAAGCTGTCCTCCCTGCAGAATGGATTCAATATTTAATGATCATCAAGGCATCTATGCTGAATGTGAAGTTTAGAAATAGAAGCTAACACATAGACAAAAATAAGCAAAGCAAATGAAAATGCATAGCCATTCTATAGAGCTACATAGCATCTTTATTTCTTTCACTGCTGAAATAATTCCTATATCATGTGTATAATTAAATTTATGTGTGGATGTACTTGTGTGTGACACTGGTCAAGGCGTATGCCATAAACTGACTCATTGAGTTTAATTGGAGGATTTTGACTAATATGTTCAGATCTTGTTTTCCTTCCTCTTTAAAATCTGAAAGCTGTGAAAGATTCAGCAGTAATGCTTTTTATACCACTAGATGTTCTAGTGCACTGGGCAGATCCAAAGAAAATTCTTTTTTACAATGTTCTGCCTATCCTACGTTCATATGGCCAAATAATTAAGCTGATTTTCGCAATGCCAAAATCCTTATTATGCCTTCTGATAATGGTGCCTGGATGTGGTATGGCAACTGTGAAGCCATATAAACTACTGGTTATTACTCATAAAATGCTTGGGATTATTTCCTGGAGATTTGTGCCTGATAGTTTAGTTGTGGTGAGTACCATAATTGCTTAACATGATTTTACATGTCAGTCAAAATCTGGATTACTATAAACTAATTTGTGTGTGTATATAGCTACAGTTCTTCTACTTAACTTGATCACCTTCAAATGGCAAAAAAAAAAGAATCAGATAATCCTATTGGTGAAACTGAAAGCATTTTAAAATGAAGTAAACAGCAGATAAAAAGAATCTCCAGGGATATACAAAATGTTTTCTGCAGAGTTACATATAAGGCTATACTTATTTACTTTGTGGAAAGCTCTAATCTGAATTACTGCCCCACTGTGTTCGGAAAGAAAGAATAAGAAAAGAAAGATTAACAAAAATAGATAACAATTTTGAAGAAAAATTTCCTATTGGCACAAGATAGCAAAGGATGATAGATTAGCACAACATACTGGAAGTGTCTTGTTAGATACATGAAACAGTTTTTAATCACTGTGATAATGGAAAAGCAAATCTAAAACTCTGATGTAACTGCAAATGAACCAATGCTGAGACTTACCTCACAGCATCACAGAGAAACAAATCATAAACCTATTGGACAAACAGATTTAAGACAAGCTCCAGAAAAATGTGTGGCCACCATATCTAGAATGCAGAGACTGAAAAGAATGTAATGCTTTAAAATATTGTACATAAACCAGTCTTAAAATCTCCACATAGAAATGCTGGGAAATTTTTGTCTCAAGAGATTCTTGATGATGAAGGGGATTTTTCTTGCAGCAGAGGCATAATATTTAACTGAAGGGCTAGACGTAGAGGTGTAAAGGAACCTTTCTGTTAAATCCACAGTAAGGATGTCCACATGAAAAGACAGATCAGCAGTTAGACCTGCAGTAGAATTATGACAGCAGGCAAAAAGAGATTCTTTATGAGCACAAATATTATGCATATGTTGAGCAGCTAGGAGAATTGTGAGGTACAAAGAATGTCAGGGCTCTTCTTCTGTGCAACTATAACAAGCACTGATGATCTATGGCCACTGGAAACTTGCTTTTTTGTCATGTGCTCTAAAGGGATGAGATGCAACTTTGAGTCAAGTACAAGGCCAGTTCAAAAACTGGGATGATTATAACAAAGTTTCCCAGGAAAGGTAAAAGGTTGAGGCTATCCATGTTGATTGAAGAACATGATACTCATTTCTCTCTAACTACTTCATTTCAAAATGGCTTTATTTTTCTTAAGCCACTGTACATTTTTTTTCCGAGCATAATTTTGCAAATACATTGTCTATAATTTCCTACCCTACTCTTAATTATCCATCAGCCAGCTTCCCCCTCATTAATTAATGCTCTCAAGTTTTAGCAGCAGCTTGAACCGGGTCACCGTTCACATGTTGAAGCAACAGATGCAAAGGGTTTTCTGAGTGACAGGATGAAAATTAGGCACCATGTTGGCATGAAGCTTCAGAAAGATGTTAAGAAAACTCTCTGCATTTCATATTGAAATCTATTCCACATCTCTGAGTACTGTACATACAGTACAAATGCTTCATTTTAAGTCTGCCAGCATTGCCACTCCAATTTGTCAATCCTGGGATTCTTTTTAGTAAGTGCTACAAATGTACTACTCATCATTGTTATTATGTTCCATTAGAACATTTGCCAGTTTTGAGTTCTGTCAGATATATATGATAGCATATGAAGAATCGCTGCTGAAATGATCCACTACAAACAACATCCAATTTCTTGGAGTGCTTTCTACCAGTATTGATAAGTATCTGTTTTTTAAATGCCATGCTTCTTCTAACACGCTCAGTCATATTGCTTATTGCAAACATTTGTAATGAGTTCGATATTGACTACTTAATTAATTACTTTGGCTCATACTTTCTCCTGTCACTCAGGGACTCACCAGTCTAATCTCGCAATGATATTGTGCTAGGGAATGGGTGGCACATTCAGTCACACAATCTATTTGGTAACCTATTTTCAACATCAGAGTACTCCAGCTACAGTAAACCTTCATTTGTACTTGAGGTTTGCTTGCCTTTGATTTATACAGCATGTTCAGCATCTGAGTTACTGGAAGCAGACAGGACATGGCATTAGTAAATACGCATACAAATTCTCTTAAGTCATTGATCCAGAAAATATCCTGTAAAACAAAATCTACAAAGCAGAATGCCTCACCCTGAAACTAGACCTCCTCAAATACAGTCTTATGTAGGAGCTGGGGGAGGAGAAGAAGCAGAAAATTAAAAATGAGGAAGAGGAGAAGGTATAACTATGGGAAAACTTCGAGGTATCTCTGCATTCTACTTTTCAATAGAAATGAAAAATATTCCAACTAAAAGATAACAAGATTTTTGGAGTCATTTCTATAAATCACATCATTTTTATGATAAAAAATTCTGCTGGGTAGAACTTAAGAGACTTCTATAGCATACATAGAAGTATGAAGTCAGTAGGAAGTTGTATTCTACAACATATTCTGAAGGCAATATTTTGCAATAACACAGTCAATATTGTTTTTTTCACTTCCTTGTTATTAAGGAGAGTAGTCTTATTTTCAGGAGACCATTTATTCATTTACATTCATTTACCCTCAAGGTGGACCAGAAAAGACCTTAGAACTATGGTTGTTATTAACTCATTGCATTATCATAGCACCTAGGAAACCTGGTCAAGCACCAATATCCCACCCCAGAAAGCACTGTGCAAACACATGAAAAGCAAAACTTTGATCCAAAAAGCTTACTCTCTGAATTTAAGACAACAGCAGTGCAAGGTTATAAAAAGATGACAGAAGAGTCGATCAGCAGTCTTTTATGTAACACAGATGGAAGAAGCAATCAAGGAATGAATAAGAATCCCTTTTGGCAGCTCTTTGGGAGACAGATCTTAGAGAAGCAGTAGAAGAACCATAAGAGACAGAGTTACAGAGGTCAAGAAAGGTGAAGTTCTAAAGATGTGGTCACCTGTGCTGAAAACATCTCAGCTCGTGGACAGTAAGGACAGAAAAAAATATAAAACATATAGACTGCTATTGCACAGCTTTTTAGTTAGAGCGATAATTCAACGCTCTGTAAAAGTATAACAGGATATCAGCCACATTCAGCAAACTCAGGTTTTTTCTTAGTATTGATTTTGAAAACATTTGATAACTTTCTGCTTGTTTTAAAATCCAAGTAATTCATTTGAACTGCTGAAAATCCAACCAATTCAAATGAGATATTTTTGATTTAGATGTTGAGGAAATTATAGATCTTTTTAAAACACTAAATGACCTTCTATCCTTTCTTTAGTTCAAAAAAAAATCTCTCTTAAATCTCTAAACTGTCCTATTACCCTTCCTGTCATTAATTCTTCCTACCACCTACCATAGTGTTATTCAAGGTAACAAGCCTCCCATGAGCAATCTCACTTCTTTCACCATCCTAGTACTTCCTTTCTGAGAATAAAACTATTGATTTGTAGGCTTTTTCCTTTGTGTTCATCTTTGTGGTATCTGGTCACATATGATGTGACAAACTTGTATTTGGTTTTCTACATTAGGGAAGAAAATATTACTACTTCAATTTTAAAGATTTTGAACTGATATATAAATATATTTGCCATGTATCTGTGCTGTAATTCCAAACAGAATCCTGAACAATTTGTTTAAAAAACATTTTTTCCTCAGGTTGGAGATTTAACCTCATAAGATTTTATTTTTTTTCCTCAAGGGGCAGCTCCACTACCAAGTAGTACTCACAATTCTTCAAGTCCTGTCTAGGAAAGAGTATCAAATAGAAATGTAGAGTGCAAGGGAAATGTCTCCAAAGAAGCAGTAAAACATCTCTTGTACTGCTACTTTAAACTACTAATGTATACCAATAGCTTCTCCAAATAGTTCTGGCAGATTTTAAAGCTACTGCCTTCTGGAAATCTCCTTTGAGAAATTTTTGTTCAACAATCAAATTATAGTTCCATTCTGGCACAAGGAGGTTTAGCTTTTGCTCCCATGCCCTGGTATAACTTAGTCATACTGTGCACTCATCCAAATCATTTCTGAAGTGCTGCAGGTTCTTGAAACAAGATAGAAAATTAAACGTTGTTCCTAACTGGCAAGGCCTCTCAAGGCAACCTGAAGTTCCTCCTGTTCCACTGCCAGCTTTTCTCCTTCCTCCAAGCCTCTTGCTGGCTATGGTTATCTCATTGATAAGAGGAATGTTCAAAGCAGACGCAGATCATCCAGTTACCTAACAATGTAGCTAACTATGATTTGTTTGTTCCTATTCAATTGATGTTCCTTCTTTCACTTGGATCATTCTGGTTTTAACTTGTTTTTACTTCTTCTTTTGCTTTTCTCCTAAATCTTCAAATCATTTTTTACCTATTTTCTCTTTTTTCCCTGTATTTCCCAGGCTGCTGCCCAACAGCCTGCTGTTCATTTCTTAAGCAGCTTTGGGCAATTATGGTTCAACAGTAAATCAGCTAATGAATGTGATGTAATCAACAAAGTTAGCAATGGGAACAAGTTTGGAGTAACTGAGATTGTAGCTACTGAGAGGATCAGACAGGTCCCTGAGATTCTTCTCCAGTCACAGAGGCATACAGTCTTTCCCAGTGGAACAGACCACCACAAAGAGTTCATCATAGTTTTAGAAAGGGAAGAAGATAAGAAGAAAGAAATTGAGCATTTCTGTGGGTTTTAGCTCAGGACAATCCCAGCTCTGCAGCCAGGTGTGATCTAATCCAAGATGATAGCTCATTCTGTGGGACCTTTTAATCAGCCAGAAATACCCAATTGCCACTTTTGGTTTTATGCACTTTCACTCAGCATGTATTGCTCTTTCTTGCTTTAGCTTTTCCTCTGAGTTAAGCAAGACAGACAATGTTGTTTCAAATCCATAGAGGCAAATTCGTTTTCTGTCTGCTTATAAGTGTAGTGCAGGCAAGAGGAGCTAAATTAGAAGGCAACAAGTGCAATGGAAAATTAGCAAAGATGTTGTGAAGAGTGAATCATTTTCAGGTAAATGGAATAATGCTGTCAAATCTGTATAAAGTCCAAATGTGTGGCAGATCACAGGTCATATCTCAGAAAAATCAATAATTATATCTAAACTATCCTCTTCCTGCATAGGCTGTCAGCATTGTAAAGACTTGATATAGCAGCGCGTATTAGTTTTTGGAAGAGCTGATGTCTTAAAAGCCATTTGCAGCTGTCTGAGTTTTTGGACCTATCTCTGTTAGAAGGAACTTGCCTATTTAGCTGTTGCAACAAAACCTTTCAATATGGAAATGTAGCTTGTATTTGAAGGAGACCATCTATGCCATTTCTGCGGCAGTATAGCGTATAGCAGCTCCTCCCCAAAATGTGAGAAGATCGTATCCTTCACCATTACAAGGGCTTCAGAACTTTCAAGCACAGATAAAAGCATTAAAAAAAAAACCCTCTTTGAGCTAGATGAAGGAATGATCAAAGTTCCCTTAACATAGAAATAGTTCTGTCATAACCCCAATCTCAGTCTAAAAAGATCTGACGGTAACAATCACCTATATCTGTACATAGATTTACACGGTGTGTTCCATACAAATATTCTATTTCCAAAGAACATTGAGAAGCAAGCATTTAAGAATCAGAAAATGTCAATATAATATTATTGTTGTAGATCAACAGAAGGTATAGCTTCTATTAAATAATTCATGTAATAATGAAATTAGTTGAAGGAGTAAAATTGTCTCCGGCAGCTTATTAAATAAGCAATCAAGTAATCGTATGTTGCCAAAATGTGATCACAATTTAAAATTCAGTCAAAGATAATATCTGGGAGATGCCTGGCAAAAAAAATGATTACTCTAAGGTTAATAATTATTCTTGTTTTTAAATAGTGCTGAGACCAACTACAAAAGAGTAAGAACACAAATGTCCAGGAGAGATTTCAACTGGAAGAGGCTTTTTTGGATCTGGCCCTTTAGAAGGAATCAATGCTCCATGAAAGACAAAAATAGAGAAAAAAATTGCTTTCTAAAATCCAAATCTATTGCTAAAATGTGAATTCTCTGCCAGTAGGATGACCCAAAAGAAAATAAAAACCAAAAAATGGAATCTGAACAGTAAGGTGAAATGTGTCCAATCTGATAGATGGTGTCTGAATACGTCGTACACTCAAGCTACTGCCACGTTAACAACATGCTTTATAAACAGACCAGTTTGCAATAAAAATATATCTTTACTTCTCTGTCCCCTGACCCATATTTAAAAGCATTAATTTTTCATTATAATGAAGTATTTCACTAAAAAAGTCTCAGGTGGAAAAAAGAGGCTTCCATGCATAGTGTTTGACTCAGATTAGTATTCATCAAGTTTTATCGCTTATGCAACCTTGGTTGTTCACGCAGCATTAAGCTGGACTACTGACATTTCAAAGGATTTGCCAAGTTTTTATAAACTGACTAAAAGTGTAAGGAAGCTATTTCTTCTCTTTAACTGCATTTAGTGTCCTATAAGATTCCCTGCAGAATCAAATGAGATTCTTTGCTAACTGTAGTAGTGTTTCAGTTGCAATGACTGATGCAGAAGTGTAATTTATGGATGATCAAGACCCATAGACATTTTTCTGTTCAAAGGAAACTGTTTTAAAAGTATTTGTTTCAAAGATGAACACAGATACAGGCATTTAAGATAATAGTATGGGACAGATAATCTTTCCTATTTCAAATGCCAAAGACCAAAACGAAAAAGAAACCTCAGAAAAATTGGATTGGTTTGAAAAAATGTCTAATGAATTGAACATTTTCAAAATAAAACCTGATTGCAAATTATTGTGTTTTACACCACCTATGATTCTTTCATAACTGCATAAACCTTACGTAAAGAGTGCAAGTTCTGTAGTAACAACAGTCCATCTTCTGAAATCAGGAAATGGGGAGCAGACCATTTCTATTTTAAGACAGAAGGACATAGGAAGAATGAACTTTGTTTAACTGAATTCTATAATGAGCCAGTTTATCATATGTAGAAAAGATATTGGTAAATCATCACTTGTAAGATAGAAGTAGAACTTTGTAATTTACTTACATTTTGGAAAAAAGGATTTTCCTTTTTTCTGGGGCTGAGGCACACGCAAGTATGAGTCACATTCAGTTAACAGTTTCTAGCAAAACAAAACACAAATCCACATTCCTATTTCAGAACAGTTCATCCTTACATTTCTAAAACTTTTTAAATCATCAGATTAGGGGTAGAGAATTTAATGTGGATTTTGTTGCCAATCAGGAAAATGAAAAGATGCTTTCATACCAACCATTAAGTAAAAGAATATACTACTTCAGGGACTGGAACATTACTGCCTCCCCTTTTTGAGATTGTTTTTGTCCGGAAATTTTAAATCCAACCCATTAATGACTTTTTAAGCCATTGACTATTTAACAACATATCAAAAGAAGATACGTTGTTCAGATATTATCCTGCTGAGTGGAGGACCTCAACATAGGTCTCCTCCACCTCAGGTGAGCGTTCTGATGATTTGGTAATGGTATAAAAGATCACAGCAATGTTCCCTTCCATCTTGTACATGGCATTTAGCTAAATTTTTGGTGCCACAAATCTTTTAACCTTCTAACAAAGAAGAATTAAGAAAACATTTAAGAAGTGTTTAGTAACAAAAAATACAAAAGCATAATGAAATATTTTATTTGATCTGAGGCTAGGCCATCTGATTTTCAATTTGCTTAAAATTCCAAATTTTAGTTTGGCAGCAGTTAAAAATTACATTTTTTTTCAGAGTTGCCAAAGAATTCTTTACAATTCTAGGTGAAAGAGACCCCTGAAGTTTTATAGATCCCTCAGCACTCAGTGAAGTATTCATTTATTTCCACCCACACTAAGAGCAAAAAGAGCCTACATATGTTGGACTGTAAACTTCAATTTGTAGGTTTGTGTGATAACGGGAGCTTGGCCTTCCCCATTTGCTGATGATACTAAGCTGAGAGGAGTGGCCGATACACCAGAGGGCTGTGCTGCCTTTCAGAGAGACCTGGATAGACTGGAGAGTTGGGTGGAGAGGAACCTCATGAGGTTCAACAAGGGCAAGTGCAGAGTCCTGTACCTAGGGAAAAATAACCCCAGGCACCAGTACAAGCTGGGGGCTGACCTGCTGGAGAGCAGCTCTGCAGAGAAGGACCTGGGAGTGCTGGTGAACAACAAGCTGACCATGAGCCAGCAATGTGCCCTTGTGGCCAGGAAGGCCAATGGTCTCCTGGGCTGCATTAGGAAGAGTGTTGCCAGCAGGTGGAGGGAGGTGATCCTGCCCCTCTACTCAGCCCTGGTGAGGCCTCATCTTGAGTCCTGTGTCCAGTTCTGGGTTCCCCAGGACAAGAGAGACATGGAGCTACTGGAGAGAGTCCAGCGTAGGGCTACAAAGATGATCAGAGGACAGGAGCATCTGCCCTATGAGGAACGGCTGCGAGAGCTGGGCCTCTTCAGCCTGGGGAAGAGAAGACTGAGGGGGGATCTTATCAATGTGTATAAGTACCTGAAGGGAGGGTGTCAAGGGGACGGGGACAAACTCTTTCAGTTGTCCCATGTGACAGGACAAGAGGCAATGGGCAGAAATTGAACCACAGGCAGTTCTGCCTGACCGTGAGGGGGGATTTCTTCCCTGTGAGAGTGACAGAGCACTGGACCAGGTTGCCCAGAGAGGTTGTGAAGTCTCCTTCTCTGGAGATCTTCAAGGCCCACCTGGATGCAACCCTGTCTAACATGTTCTAGGTGACCATGCTGAGCAGGGTGGTTGGACTAGATGATCTCCGGAGGTCCCTTCCAACCTTACCGATTCTATGATTTCTGCTGCTGAAAGAATGTGGTGTCAGGTTGAAACATCAATGTCCCAGCAGGCAAAGGCTTGTTCTAACACCTGCAGATCTGCAATGCTTATGAATATGTGGAATATAATAAAACTTGCACTCAAATGTTCAATTTTGGCTTACTAAAATTAAGTAGAACAGGTAACCTTTGACAGCCTTCCTTCTGAGAGGTAACTAGGTACTGAACAATGAGTCAAACACTTGGTATTAAACTTAAAGACTCATTCATTATTTAAATATCAGAGATCCCAGTAACAAGAAAAAGTCTAAAACAATACAGATGAGTCTGGAAAAGTTTGATATAGTGCTATGTGAAAGACTAGGTAAAACAGCCTTAATACTAGTGTATGCCTATAAGCAAGATTCACTTGTTTATTAAATCTTATTTTTACTATGTCACATTTGTGTTACTGGAGAATAGCTCTCCTTTCATATTCATGTAGTTGTTTAAATGCTTTTTTGAACTCATGCATTTATTTTTAAATCATATAAACAGTGTGATGTTTAATTTAAATTTAAAGAGGTCTTATTTTCTGGGAACTCCTCCTACCTGAAACTTAGATGTTTAAAATTAAATTTGTAACACTGCAATGTAAAGATAATCTATTTTTTATTGATATAACATATTTCTCCAGCAACAGCTGTTACTTGTTAAGTCAATGTTTCTCAAATGAATGTAAAAGTCTTATTAATCAAGAGTACTGTTTATCATTGAATACCCTTATGTCTTTATGCACAATGAGTGTTGACAATTTCTTCAGTCATAAAATAAATGTTCATCATCTCAAGTATGGGGAGTACAATAAAATGGACCTAAACTATCAGGCCTTACATAAGCAAAACAACCCCAAACTTGTATTCTTTTGCACCAAGACTGAGTATGTCTTTGCAATACAATTTACCATGGCAACTAATGACATTAAAATATCCTGCAAGTATACAGAATAGAAAAGATAACCATCAGCTTTAAAAAAAAAATATTGCCTGGAATTCTGAAATTAGCTGAAGTGTATTTTAGGCAACATCCTGTGTATCTGAAAATATTAAAAATCATTGTTTATTCTCAGTTACCATAAACTGAATGGTTTAAAAGTCATCCATAGTTAGATTTTATTAAATCAAATACTGCCGTGCTAACTCAATTTATACTTGCGTGAATGTTTAAGATAATTGCAACTTGAATCTTGAAACTTGAATTTTTTTCACTCCATTGTGGTTTGCACTGAATATGACTATAATAAAATCTTTTTATAGCAAAAAAATGGTTGCTTTACTTATCTTTTGTTTTTACTTCCAGGCTGCTGCAGACTTCTAGTTTTCCATTTGCTTAACCAATGCCAAGACCCGTGTGTTTTCATATACACCGCCTTATCCTTTCAGTCTCCATTCTCACTTCCATAGCCTACTGTCTGCTTTTTCATGTCTGATACCTGCTGTAGATCTCTCTCCAACTCTGCAGAAACATGAGCCCAGGGAGCCACTGACTGTCAAAGCTGCACCTGCAGTGAGCGTGCTCCAGGAGCAGCGCAGGAGAGCTCTGCCTTCCTATTTCCTCCCCAGATGAGACAAAAGCCATTGGGAGGATTCCCATAGCTTCTCCGTGTGCAGTCGATGCAATTCTTCCCAGCTTCGCTGCTGGTCCCTGCAGTTAGGCAGCAGCTCCCAGTTTTCCAGAGTTCTGGGACCTAGAGCAAGGGTTGCAGGGTGGAGGGCCCCAAGCTGGCTGGCATGAGGATCTGGGAGCTCCATGCCTCCCTTAGAAATATGCAGCCTAGAAGTCTGGGCTGGAGCTGTTGGGTCCCTCCTTCGTTGAAACCAGTCCTTCCATGAAACTAGTTTTTGTTTGTTTGTTTGTTAAAAAAAGGCTGTCTCGAGTCTGTACAAGGTTTTGGTACTGTCACTACCCCTCCAAGCTTAAACACCAACTGCTTCTGGTCATTAAAACCAAAAACCATATGGGAAGATTTTTAAGTTGCTCTTAAACCTCCTTGAGTTCCATGTGAGGTAGGGTTTATTGTAATTTTTTTCCTGCCTAATCATATATTCATACATATATATAAATATATATATGCCTGAAGTGCTTCTAACACAGAATATTGCACATAAGTGACATACATGGAAGAACCGTTGCAAAGCCCCACAGAAATGTAAAAGAAGATTGCTCAACAAGTAAGAGGGGAAGGCAAGAATGAGCATGGTAGACACATGAATTCCTGATCAAATAAGGCTATGTGTCTTGTATGTCTGGAATGCTTAATATCCAGTACGTTGGGCAACTGCTGCTTAGGGAAACTGCTTCAATAGTGAACATCTTTATTACAATAAGTAATCTTTCTCCAGATTCTCATAGGATTATGGACACCAAAATTAAGGTTCGGAGGGTTTTATTTGTATTTATATTCATAGCATTCTTAAAGTGTGTGCATTTAGAAAGTAAAATCCTATTCTAGAAGTTCTTATTTTTTATCTTACAATGAAGAAATTTCATATTCTCTTTATTCAGGGTATATTCAAGATATTGTCTGCGTATTTACTGGGAACCTCAGTGGTGGTGTGTTATCATATCCAATGTGTATGCAGCAGAAACAGATCCAACTGCTCAGTACTATGCAAAATGTAGAGTTGATTCATATGCTCTTGCTCTATTTAAACATTAATAATACATATACAACACTATGATTTCAATATTAAATATGGATGTTTTAATAGAATCTCTGAATTTGAGATACGAAAGCTCAAACTAGCACTTAAATACATGGAGTGGACATTTATGCATCTAAGTGTTCATGAAAGTATCTAGATGTGCAATGTAGATATCCTATTAAGATGCCCATATTTGAAAATTAGGCTGACTTCCCAGCCTTTTTGGCAACATGTTGCATAGTGATTCTGCCAAATGCAGGTTTCATTGCATTCCACTGCACTGAGGATTTTTTTTTGTTTGTTTGTTTGCTAAAAATATTGCATTTTTACAAATGGTTTTTGCTATTTTAACTTTCAGTATTGTATATGGTCTTGTAATTGGTTACTGAGATACCAGCTGAATGTTACTGCCTGAAGTCCAGCATCCTCATTAAAAAAAAAAAAAAAAAAAAAAAAAAAAAGTACCTTTTACTTTTAATGTCTCAGAGCATATATGAGATTTGTCATATTTTAGTCTGAAGAATCATAAAATCCAATATCACAGGGTGCTGCAACTTCAGTACCCACTGAAGCAAAGGAGTTAAATAAGCTCTCTGTTTTATGGACCCTTAAATCATAAGTGATGTTCTGTGTTGCACATTGTGAGTACTACTATGAAACAATATATGTAACATTTTTCTAATTCTCTACAGAATCTGAGTAGAAGTCTGAAAGCCCAGTAACCTCAGTGGAGCAAGAACACGATAAAAGCATCTGCCAGACAACTGTAGTCAGAGTAGATGCATTAAGATTATCCACTACTTTGGAATATTTACAGAATTGACCACAAAAGTAACGTGAGCCATTTTAAAAAGGTCTCCTAACTTTATTATTTTATAAGGAAATAAAATCATTTTTGGCAATGAAGTCTAAAGCTTTTTCCCTTCCTTAAAATACGGAAAATAATTCTAAAAAAACCCGTAATCCTAAGCCAAAACAAAAAAACAGAAAGAGAAGGTCTGATAAAGACAGTTTGCAATGAAATGCACTTTGTTGCTTCCTTTTTATTTGTAAAGAGAAGTATCTCTTATGTGACAGCTATGCCAATATTTAGTTAGATATCAGATACTTTTAAAGCAAACCTGAGCCAATGTGCTTTTTTGGGGTTCAACATTTGTAACACAAGCCACTCATTTTTATTACTGCAAGCTCTTGCTTTCAGCTGCCATTTCAGACATGATAAACCAGTTATGTGTTTGAGAGGTTATTTCTTTTTGCCCTATCATATCATATGATGTGATAAAACATATTATTCTTCATCACAAATCTTGCCTGTATTAGTACTGTGTATTTCACAGCTTCTTTCTTGTTAAGTCAATAGGAACGTTAGAATAAAGTCTCCACCTCAGATTTTGCACTTTTTATGTGTCCTAAGTTCCAGCTGGTCTTTAGCAGGTTCCAAGTGTTATCTCTCATTTATGAGATCACATCAGGCATTTTGTAAGACAACAGGGGCTTTATAATTAGATACATTTTCCTTTTTTAACCGAAAAATTATTGTCTCCCGTGCTTGAAACAGCTCCACTCTCACCATTTGTTAAATGCATTGCCTTTCCTTCCTTACCATATACTATAAACGTGCAGTTTCCACAGCATGTGTCTCCACTTTGACTCTCTGAGCTCCTTGCCTTATATCTGAGTTGTATTTATTCTGCCCCAATAAAGCTTGTGAGCCATAGGTAAAGATGAGCTTGCCTTCTTCCGTATTTGCAAAGGTCTGTCTAGAGTTATAGTAGGATATACTCTAAAATAATACAAAATAACAAAGAGAATGCAGGCATAGGTGTGAAAATACTAAGTGAGTCCAGCTTCAACAGTCAGATTTCAGTGTTTTATACTGAAAGCACAGCGCCTCTGTGTCACTTTCACTACGATTTTTGTTTGCATACAGCCTATCTCATTCAAACATATTTTTGCAATTCAATTTCTTGTTCCACCATTGAACTGGAAAAAGAATTTGGTTGACAGGAAAAAATATTCTGCAGTCTGAGCAAATGTTCCTCTGATCATATATCAGAACACACAACCCTATGCTCATATCTGAACTCAGCTTCTTCTTTGAATTTCATTGTGTTACTAATTTAATAATTCAGTAAAACAGTGTTTGGATTCCCTCCTGATTTTGGTATGTGCCTAAGGTGTCTGCCCATAACACCTTACTTTCACTGCTCCCATTCCCTTCAGTTTATAGGACGGTATAAAGGATAGGATGATCAATATACAAATATTCATTTCCCATTTTTTAAAAAAACCTTGAGTTAGAGCAGAGAGGACTTAACTACTCCAATAAGAAGTAACAACCTCTCTGTGAAGGGTCGAGATAAGCTAACCTGAGGAGGTTTTGCATCTCTCTGCAGTGACAGAGCCAGGCAGCATCTGTTCGTGTTGTTTTCTGGCCAGACACTGCAGGTTACCCAGGATCCTGCCTGGTCAGTGCATGAACAGGAGTGTTCCCACACTAAATGCGTAGGAGAGTCCTATTAATGCCACATTCACTCTTAAGGCAAGATCTCCTGCTGCCCTGTGAAAGGATGTCGGTGTCCTTTGTGCCTCATGAGCTGTGAAACCAAGTCCTCCTGTGTGCAGAAGTGCCCAGCGCTTCTGAGGAAGGTCCTGTACTTTCCATGCAAAATCAAGGGCTCTGTCCTTTTCAGTGCTCTGCATTTCACTTTAAGGTAGGTACGTGCTTTCAGATAAAATAAAGATGCTGTTTAAAATACTACATTGTTGGGTAGCAGCTAATAAACAACAGCTATGCTTTAGGAATTCTCTCTTTCTTTGTCATCTTAATGCAAAATAGAAAAACCTTCCATAGATATGAACAATGAAACATGCAAACATTTGACCTAAAGAAACACATAAGCCCTCTTTCATGTTGCAGCAAAATGTCCTCGAATCCCTCAGAGGATCCCCTTTTCAGTCAGACTACTCGGCATAAATAACCTTGAATGACTTCAGTTAATTACAATACAGTTATGATGAATGTGCTCCATTATGAAGACAGAATTAGTAAATGAAAGTTATTTCTGTCTAAAACCCAGTTTTCAGTAAAAGTTTTTGGTTTTAAATACTGTTAAATAAAAGTCAGGCACATCCATTTCCAGACATCTCTGTATCTCAGTTTCCTGGATTTTAGACACGTGAGACAAGAAGGTGTTGTTCAGTATATGCTATAACAGCTCAAAATCAGAACAAACCGCTGTGGAGTATTGTATTAAGTGCATTGTGTCCATGCAGTACAAATACCACCTTAAGAGTTCAAGTTTTCAGAACCATTTTTCCCTGGGAAATTTTATTGTTAAGTTTGCCCTCTATTTACCTTTAAATCGAAATTTTGAATAGTTCTTTTTAAAAGCCTGGCTGGCTGGAGTTTTGTCAAAGAAATTCTGCACTGCCTTAAGCTCTTTTCACTCAATTAAGCCATTAATAATGGTATCTCATATTCTAATTTCCTAGTATAAAATGGGATCTTCTGCTACAAGAACACTACACCAGTAACCATCAAATAATTTGTCATACTGATGCCTTTCCTCTATATAACATCATCACTAGGTAACTCAGGACTAAAATTCTACATCATAACTAATAATTTGATTGACTCACTTAAATCTCTTTTGCACATTATCAGTCAGGAAATAAGCTCTCTGATACTTATTTCACTTAGCCAAACATATTTCATTTAAATTTTATTCTCTGCTGCAGGTAGTATCAATTACAGAGATACTACTCTCTGTCTTTTCGTAACTTCAATTCATGTCAAAGCTACTTGGTATGATATTCCTTTCTACGATTTGATAAGTTCTAGCTAAAATGTTTTATTTTTATCATAATTGGAGGTGAGAAAATAATCTTTTTTATCCCCTCCAACTACAATTTTTTCAAAATGTATTAACAATTACAGTGAAACAATTTTGAGTTTCCTTCCCTGCCTGTTTTCTGTATACTGATCAGTTCTTCAGATATTTCTGAAAATGACCAAAAAAAATAGTTTAAAATAATTACTGACAAATATTAATGGAGACGCTGATCTAGCAAAAATACATGCATATACTGTAGGTAATTTCTCTGAACTACTGGGGTGACTTGGAACAAATTAAACAGATGTTTAAGTCTTTGCAAAACTGAGTTTCAAATAGATGCTTTAAATTCATAATAATTAATATTCACAGTGGATGTTTTTAAAACGTACACTAATCAATTAAAATTCAGCACCATACTATGTGATCTACACCTTATAAATTTGGAGTTCACATACCTGCAGACTAAGGGAATAAACCCCTGTAACAGGTTTCATTTATTGCAACATGTGTTTGCATAACATGAGAAGGGAGCAGTCATAAGATTGCACAGTCCACCCGTCACTTGCAGCTAGTCCTTATTTCCGACTCGTATTGATCTGCAAAAGAAATCCCAGAAATACCTCTTTAAACTTCAAACTGTGCACTACTGTAAGAAATGCATTGTAATGTTTTCATAGAGTTCTGTGAGAAGAAAAAAAATCGCTCCCTCAGCTAAAGTGTTCCTTACTAATTCTTGCTAGTTGTGCTGCCCAAAAGTAGCTAATATATTAAGGTTCAGTATAGAATTAGAAAAATAATTTTGATAGTTCTAGACCCACTTTACTGCAGTCTCATTCCACTCATTTGCAACTCCAAATACCTCTGATTTTCCTGCTTACTTTGTCATGTCCTTTCCTCTACATTCACTGCAGCATGTCATAACAGAAAAGAAGAAGTAAATATTGTAATGGGAAACAACATTTATTCTAAGAATAGAAGCAACGTCTAGTATTTTGGTAAATTTTCCTTGTATGCAAACTAATTCAGTATTTACTACATTTTCTGTAGCTTCATGTCACATTAGCTGCATTGGGAAAAATATAATAAGGTGCCAGGAAAAAATCTTCTCCTCCTTAACTGAGAACTACAGCCTGTTACGCTCCTCTGTGGGTCATACCTGCTTTTCACTCCTCATAGACCATTTCTTTTTTCCCATTCTACCTCATGCACAGTCTGCAGAAACTGAGAGGAGGAAAGAAGGAATATTTTGCAGGGCAGAAGATTATGAGCTGAGTTCCCAGTGCATACAGGATTGCCACACCTGTAATAATGTTTGAAGAAAGAGTCTTGTTTCCTTAAAATTTACCTCTTGAAGCAGACTGTAAAGTTTTTGCCTTTAGCAAAATGCCATTTTTTCCCCATACTCTGAATACAGCCACAGCTAGAATACTTTCTACAAATATGGCCACTACTTCTCTGAAGTCTCTGCAGGTGTATATTAATTTGCCCCTAGTAAAAAATGTTTTTTAATCTCTTCATTTCTTAAATGTTGCTGTGGTAGGAAGGGGGGAAATAGAGAGAAAAGCAGGCTAGAAGATGAGAGGCCGGGAATAGTGTAATTGGGTAAGGTGCCATGGGAAAAAATGAGAAGAACATGTGAAAAAAGAACCGAAGGATAATGAAAGATACAGTGAATGAGTAAGAAACAGAAAATTGGGAAGCAGGAAAGAAGAGAAATCAAAATTGGAAGATTGGAAGGTTGGAAGGCAAGAGGATGAGAGAGAAAAAAATGCCAACTCCTAGATCTGCTGCAGAGAGATGATGGGTAAGTTTGGGGATTCTTTTCTCTTCCCTTCCCTTCCCTTCCCTTCCCTTCCCTTCCCTTCCCTTCCCTTCCCTTCCTTTCCCTTCCCTTCCCTTCTCTAGTCTACTCTACTTTTTCTTTTTTGCTTTTCCCCTTTTTCTTTTCCCAACAACTAGAGGGACTCCTGACTTTTAAATCAATTTATGACTAAAGTTAGCATTACTGGGAGAGGAGACTTAGAAAGTTCAAGTAACATCAAGGAGCAAGACTACCAACACTTCCTTTTATTTCCAAAGCTAAAATTGAAGAAAATTGGGAAGTACAAGAAATTTAGACGCAAGGATACAGTGAAATCAATATTAAGACTAAGAAAGTTCTGTACAAAACACATTATAGGCTGAAAAATCAATTTTGGAGACTTTCAAATACACTGTAATGAAATATTGCAGACAAATGGAAGAATACTACCAATCATAGAAGTGTGAAATACCTCCTTTATATATATAAAGAGATACAGTATTGCAATAATGGAGAAATGCTCACTTTATCAACTAACATTAGAAAGATAATAAAATACCTCTACATGTAAATATTATGGATACTGGTAAATATGTGTTTAGAGAATATTCTATGAAATGTGCACAGAAGAAAGAAAAAACAGAATTGCCAGAACTGGAAAAAAAATGCATAGTGTCAACAAACTCTAGGAAGGTTGTGAAATACGGTACTAAATATACAGAAACACAGTAAACTAAAAAACATATAGAACCTAGTATTGCCTTCATCTATGCTAAAGTGATACTGTTCAAGAGAATAGAGTTATTCTGGATTCACTCAGCAGTAAAGAAAATAATTTTTCCCATTGAGTATATATTACTTAGTCTAAGGGAAATAACAAAAATAGTTTTAGAAGCTAAAAATGCCTGCTAAGCAAACAATAGACTTCGCTTTTGAAATATTAAATTTTAATGACCTCTCCATGAATCTCCCTCTGACGGCTAGGATGTAAAAAGTTTGTGGAACAGATGAATTTATTCCAAACAGCAATTGTTTTTCTTAAGTAAAAGTTACCGTTGTAGACCAAATATAGACATAGTGAGGCTGCTTTGTGCAATCCTTACAGTGAATTTGAGTGTCATATTTCAGTGCACTGCAAATGGAAGTGACAATAAATAGTTCTGTTGTCCTAGTTAGGAAAGAACGAGTGCATTCAAGAGGGATAAATTGTGACTATTCTGTATGCCAGATTTGAACTCTGGATGTTCTTCTGTCAGGGTAAAAACCTTCGGTAAAAAAGTGATAATTTGGAGGCTATTTTCTCATCTGTTGTGATTTTTATTGAGAGTTTTGTGCTATTTGGTGATTTTGCTAAATCTCAGCACTGGAATTGAAGGGATTATGTGAAATCTCTGCTTTCATTCTACCTCTCTTTTTTTAATGTCTTATCCTTATTGTGAAACAAAATGCTTTAAGCACAACTCCTAATATATATATATGTTATCATAGAATCATAGAATGGTAAGATTGGAAGGGACCTCTGGAGATTGTCTAGTCCAACCCTCAGTGTAGTCCGTAGGGGGACTGAACCCGCAACCTTGGCATTAGCAGCACCACGCTCTAACCAACAGAGGCAAATATAAACAATTCCAAATACACACTTTTGAATATCTTATAATTTTGGGGGAATTGACTATTAGTTACTAAATGTTTATCTTTGGCATTATTCTTTCCTCCCCTCAGCATGTTATAAAGATTCTTATCTCGGAGGGCTTATTATAGCCTATAACTGGACTCAAACTGTAAGAAGCATTTGTGGGGAAGCAAACTTGTACTGGTTTCTGTAACACATTATTTCTGATTAAATACAGGTTTTGCTACTTAGACTCACTGGAAAAACTATGCATGTTACTGCCTATATGGAAGTAATAAGATATATGTGCTGATCGTATATTTTGTCTATTCTTGTGTTATGTGGTCCAGTCATTGGGGAAAACTGAAATATAAAAAGTGGCAAAAAAAAATCTTGCTCACAGTAAAACATCTAGTTAAACTTACATGTAGCCAAATCTATTTGACCTTTAAAAATGATTACGTGTTGGTACACTTTCCTTCTCCTTACCCGCATACTACCGTGATGAGAAGCTTCGTGTTACAGTTCAGTTCTACAATCAGGCTGAAGGATAGCTGAGACTGCAATGGCAGCAGTGTTCATTTAAATACATATTTATTGTGGCCTTAACAAAATCCACAAAATTCAATTGCATTTGAAAAGCCTTTTTAAAGTCATTTTTGCTGTACACGAGACATTTAAAAATAGAAAGAAGAAGGAGTGATCTGGACAAAGGGGAAAAAATTTTCCAAAGAGAGAAGTGATATCTGTACATTGAAAGAGAAAATAGCTTTTCAGGAGGTAACAGAAGAAACAAAAAGACAGGTTTTATGATGAAAAGAGAGCTGCAAGAAACAGTGCAGGCAATGCTCGAATTAAAATGAATCTAATAAGGAATAGCTTTTCCTAAGCTTCCCAACATTGACACTCACCGAAGTCAGCTGTCCTGGGAGCACTCAAAAGAGTATTTCCTCCTCTCAGGGCATCCTCACCAAGGGAATAAAGCAGCTTACAGAAAGAAGTCTTTCCTTTCTGGCACAGACAGCAACAGGTTGGTTGTCACTCAGGCACAGTAACGCAATACACCCATGTTTCTCAGCAAATACACCTTGTGGTAGAGCTTAGCAGCAAAGAGCTACATGTCAACCAGATACGGAAAAATGATAGCATGAAATGAAGAGTAGTGGTGGGCAGAAAAGTCCCATTCAATCTCTTCAGCAGGAGGGGGAAAGAGAGAGGAAGGAGGCCAGCAGGTTCACCTGCGCATGGGAACTCCCTGCTCTGGCTCTTTTCCAGAACTCAGGGAGATGCTGGGTCCTTGTCTTTCAGTCTCTCTTGCTGGAGTGGCTCCACCATGAGTAATCACATCTCTGACTCATCGTGTTTGAATTATCATAAAACAGAACAGCTCCCACAGCAGAGACAGGGAGACCCATCTAGAGAAAAGTCAAGATCTCATAGTCAAGGTATGTAGGTGATACATGGAAGGTGTGAGTCTCCACTCTGAGCCAGGCAAGGTATTTCCACCAAGCTCCCTTGTCACAGCGCTGTTGACCATATTTCTGTCTTCTGTCGTTATTTTTACCCTGATCTTGCAAAATCTTCCTCCAAAAGGTCGGATGAAAGAGAAAGTTTCCACTGAAAGTTTTAGGTTTGATGAATCATTTTTTTCTGATGAAAAAACACTTTGTCACAGAATTCCTGCCTATCTTTAGCGGCAATACTATTGTCTACCATATCTGTCAGACAGCCCTCCTAATTAACCCATTTTTTATACAGGATTCTGGGTATAGTTTGTGAATCACAAAGCTTATGGTTCTAGTTCCATATCACCACAGGGAAATTCTCCCCACAGGAAAATTATAATGCTATACCCTACAAGCCCAAAATGTTATTTAAAGCATCTACTCTTCCATATTGGAACAGTTCCTGCCATCCTAGCAGCCTTTCAATTTCCTGAAAGCACAGTACAAAAAGGAGAGGTCTTTGTGTGAACAGAGGCATTTGATCAAAGCGTTTCATGTATTGCTGGACCTAGAAGTATTTCATAACATAGTGGTTAGACATATTCATGTCAAACTTTGGAAAACGAAAAGAGAAAATGAAAAGTAAGAAAGTCTGATATTTATTTGAAGTACACACAACAGATGTAAAACCATGTCAAACTACTATGACAGTACTGCCCAAGGGGCTTGAATTGTTCCTTCCTTGACTTCTACATCATTTCTGATTCATTGGGAAAACTTAATTGGGTGGTAAAATACATTAAAAGTTCTTAGTCTAAACTGAAGCGCGGTTTTGCAAAAAGAGCCTTCTAAAACACACATAGTAATTCATAAAAACTAGAATGATAGCAATCACAGCCATACCTATTTAGAGGCTCCAGGTTTTCAGCCTGTGGCAGAAATTTTTGTCATCAAAGTGAAAGATGGGTGTTGTGTGAAACTAATGCTGCGCTCCAGCTTTTGCACACATCATCAGGAGTAAGTGCTGGCTTGCTGTAATACCACCCTCTCCACATTTGATTCTTGCTCAGGGTTCATTCTGACTTCCAAAGTGGCTGTCAGCAACAATTTTACAGTATTATTACAATTATTACTGCTACTATTATTGCCTTTCCCCTCCAAACTCATTTCCAGTGTGCCCTTCAGTCTCCATATAGGTCATCCACCTATTTGTCCATCCTTTAGAGTAAAAGGTTTTCTGGACTGTAAAAGTCATCCACCTATTTGCCCATTTTTTACAGTACCAGGTTTTCTGGACCAGAACTATTAGATTTTTTCTCTACCATTTTTTTCTTTTTAAAGGATGATACGAGCCTCAAAGAAATAAATATTTACAGCTCACAAGAGGAGAAATCCACTTAAGCAGATCTCGAACAGATATGTTTGTACTGTTGTTTGCTTATCACTAAATCTAATTCAGTTCTGTTTAGCCAGCATCAAGCCCTGCCTGTACTAGGAGCACAACTGACAGTACCATGGAAGCAAGTGCATGGCAGGAGCAAACCCTTTTACATCTTCTGCTTAAGATGACTCAAGAATTGATCAAAACCAAGGAAAATCACTCAACTGGTACTCATTCCTTTCCCTTTTTAGTAACTCTCAAATGCTGCCCTGCAAGACAGAAAATTTAGTACAACATAAAGCTAATACTCTGTGATGCCAAACTTGTCACATAGAAAATCATTCCTCAAAAATACTTACTTCTCATGTGGCTTCAGCTGCACCTCTTCCACATGGAGCTCATGGGTCAGAGAGAAGTGATGAGAGAAACTTGTTAAAAAAGGAACATCACAACACTTGGCAGCCAACTGCGTGTTGAATCTGCCATTCACCTAAGAGGAGAAAAATACTGCAGACACAAAATTTAAATGTGTATTTCCAAGTGAGTATATGTATGTTTGCTGAAACTGTTAATGAGAGCATAATGAAGTATGATGACTAGCTTCCTTTTAAATAAAAGTAGTTGAAATCTTTAGCCTGAAAACTTGAGCTTTTAAAGGAAAAAAAAATCAAATATAGGAACCTAAAGTTATGAACCTAGCAGACCTTCAGGGGTTCAGCATTGCAAAAAGCCTCTTCTAGTAAGGGGACTAACTGAGGACATTAGTGAGGACAGAGGACACTAATCAGCCTCTGTTGGTGACAGCTTCTGCCATTATGTTTTCTTCTAGCATACAATGAGTATACTTTTCAAATATGTATATGTTATTTCTGTACTGCAGCTGAAAAAATGTAAATATTTACTGAAAGCTATCTGTGAGGAAAAGCTGTCTTGAGCTGGATGTTTGGATATACAAAATATATTAAATTATATCAGTATAGCTTTTTTTGCCACAGTAGCAGATATTTGTAATGAGAACAGCAGGTACCATTCCATGGTGCATCAAAAGTTATATTGCATTTTTAAGGGTCTCTGTTACTATTTGCTGTCATTGTAAGAAAAGATATATTTTTTGTGACACTTGCTATTGGTATGCAGTTGATGAAACTGTTATAAGCCTACAACAAATACTAGAAAGTATTAAGAATGAAACAAGCACTTAAGTTTGGAGCTGAAGTTTAAAGCTCCTTAAAATCTTCCTTAATGTTCAAAATCTTCTATGAAATCAACAATAAAGCTTTGTCCTAGGCCAGTGTCTGGATACCAGCTTCCCTCAAGTAAGGAGTTCTCTAGATCTGAGTCTGAGTACAGCTAAGAACATTAATAACATCTCCTATCGGTTTGCCTTTTTGATTCTATATGGATTTTACTTCTGTATTTCTCTGAAACAACGTAATTTGACACCTTACTTCAGTTCATTCAAGTATCAAAATACAATTTCTACTTTCAGATTTTGTCTGTAGAATTAGCAGCCTTATTCTGAAAGAAAATAAGAAGAGATTAAAAAAAACCAGATGTTATTTCCATGCTCTAAGGTTCTCTTGAAAATGCAGTATTACCACAATTCCAGGCATTCTTCCATAAATGTTACCTAATTATCTTCTGCCAGCCAATTTGAACTCTTTTTTTCTTTTGCATTGCTTGTCTCCGAAGAGCACAATGAAAGCTGAAATCACAGAACTTGGCTGTTTTCAGATGCCACTACAATAATGAAGTTCAGAGACTGAGAGAGAATCATCAGAGGCCATAAAACTTAAGAGGCAGCCTGGGCCTCTTTCTGACTGCGCTGAATTGATGTGCCTAATCAGTAGTGGTAAAACCAGGAAGGTTTTGGCTGCTTCTTTTTTTACTTCTTCTTCTTCTTCTTCTTCTTTTTTTTTTTTTTTTTTTTTTTTAGATACGGTGCTCACTCCTCAGTGAATCTCAAGGGGAGGAGTGGGAGGCAGATTCATACAGACTACGGACATACATGTATTTATATAAATACTTTGCAATGTCATGAGTCCAAATTACTTCACAGATTTCCCTAATTTATATTCTGACTTTAAATCCCAGCTCCTGCAGAATATAAAGCAATCAAGTGCCTCTGTTAATACAGTCAACAGTATTTAATACTTTACAGAAGACGCTACTTTTCCTACATCATCTTCCTTCTTGCAGCACTACACTTCCATAGACTTAGTTTGTCAGAGCATTTTAACCATAAGCCTCTATTTTGTTTATGCAGATTCCATAATTCTGTGCTGCATAATTTCTGCAGTGTAGTTCTCTAAGCAAGACATTATAAGCTTAACTTCTCTAGCTTGCCTCCCATGGCTGATGCCACTTAGCCTACTGCAAATTGATGTGGATGGCTCTCTTGCTTTAGAGACTGAACGTTTTCACCTTCACAATACGCTCAGCTTTCCCTGGCCTGGGGCTTAGGAACCTGAGATACATTCTTAACTAGGAAATTCCACTTTGCATTGCAGCATGTTATAATCATTCTAGTGGACTAAAATTTCAAGCATCCTAGAAAATTCCACCTTGTCACTCTTCAGAAGGGCAATGGTTCCAAGGATTAGCACATTTCCCTCACCCCCTCTTCATATTAAGGCTTGAAACTAAGTGCGGTTTCTAGCTAAACCAATGAAAGTCAAACAAGTCAAGTATAGCAGTAGCTTGTGCTTGTTTTCTGCTATTATGTTAATTATATGCATAGTACTACTGTATTTATACCATCATTTTCACAGATAGCCCCCCTTTGCCACTGCTGAATGCTTAACAATGTTAACATCATGACAAAAATGACAATAGCCAGGAAATTCAATGGTAAGACTGGCACTTTGCACTCCTCTCGTGCTATTGTGAAGAAAAACACAGGATGTGACCTGTAGTCTCATTTTGAATGTCTTTGCTTTTGTCAGTTGATGTCTTAATTTTCTAAGCTATTCTTTTTTCTGTAGAATCTTTTGATTTTTCTTAATGACAATTTACAAAACAGATTTTTGAAAAATGTCTTTTCTGGTGAAGAGATGACAGTGTTCAATGAGATGAGATGTGAGATGCAAAGATAGGATGACCAAACATCCTGTAAAAGTGATAGCTACCCTTACGTTTTTTATCACCTCCTAGCGAAAATATTCATTTACCATTAACCTGGGAGAGGAGGGAATATTGACCCACTCTTAACCCACAAATGTTGCTTTGTACACAAATGAGAGCAACGAACTATAAATTACTGAAACCTGGTCCCAAAGGATTTGTAAATGGCATCATTCCTTTCAATATCTAGATGCCAGCTATCAGGGGAAAATTAATATGAGAGTTAAAAAACATGAGGTTCTAAATTACAATGGTGATTAACTGAAATTAGCCCCCAGCTAAAAAGGAATCTTCAATTTCTTCCTAAGTTCGATTATGTTTGAAACTAATATTTAATTGCATACAGAAGCTGGCAATTAATCTCAAATAAATATTCCTGACTGTATTTCCATTTATCGTCTCTCTTTCTGCCCTGATGTTCCTTCAACACCCTTGCCATGTCTTGGGACTGTACAGTGCAGTTGTTTCTGTGTTGCTTTCTCATGTATTACTTTTTTCTCCTTCTTTCAGTGATGGATTCCTTGTAATGCCCCATGAGGAAGACTTTCCTTCTGACATCCTTCAGCTCCGATAGCCTTTCTGAAAGGTGTGGTTCTAGTTCTCAGAGCCAAGAGTTAAAAAAAAAAAAAAAAAAAGCCTCAGACTTCTGCTGGACAAAACCAGAAAACCAGCATGCTTTACTGTCACCCATATTCATATAACTGTAGATTTGCCCTCTTAAAGCAGTCACTGAAATGTATCAATCACATTTAAAAAATTTTTCACAGAAAAGTTTAGTTTTTCAGACATTTAGTTAAAAAGTGCACTCTTACCTCATTAAAGAGTTTAATAAAAAAGATAATCATTCTAAAATATTTTCCTAAAATCAAGATTTCTCCCATGTTCTTTTAGTAGGAGCATATAGCAGAATCAAGATCCATGACAGCTGACAGGCCATGGTACAAAATGTCTGTTATTCCAGATTTGTGTGGAGAACATTTGTCTCTGAGAGAGCAGCAGTTGGTATTTGTGTGATCTCTATTACTGGCTTCACTTTTGAAACAAAGTCCCAAATTCCACGTGGAGCTTCATGCCCATCAGCAACAGCAGACCGCACGTTTCTCCTTGTGGTGCTCACTCCAGAAGGTGGTTCCCCAATCGATTCCTGGGGGCTATGGATGGTACGCACTGCTTGTCAACAGTGAAACGGCAAATCAGTGACTCTAGCTGTCCTGTTTCTAGCTGTTAAAATGCACTAAATGACAGAAAAAAGTATCAAATGCTTCTTAACGTTGTGTTTCCATACAACCAGCTGTTGTAAATACCACTGGGATGCCACTCAGTCAGCAAAGAAAAGCAAAGATGATCCATGAAATCTTCTTTCTTTTAACATGCCATCCAAGCAATCGAAATACTTGGAAACACCTGTTTGAGGAGTAGCAGTAGGAACAGCTCACTGTAGATAGCAGAGTTTTAACAGGTGCCTGGACACCAGCATGACACAAGGTCCACAAAAAGACAGAATTCAGTAGAACAAGTAATCTGTCAGGATCTAACAGCACCTTTAATATATCAAGGAACCAAAAAGCAGCAAAACCTAGTTTACTGCAGTCATAAGAAAGTAACCTGCACTACTGTGTAATATTTTAATATAAACTAAAGTCCATGTTCTGCTTTATGGCTCCCTTTATATGTACTAACAGCTTATTTCAGGATTAACAGATCTTATAAGACTATTACACATAGCAGACACATACATTATGTGTGGGTAAAAGCACTAAAAGGTGCTATCATAAACAATATATGGAAGACTCTAATGTTAAAAAAAGAATGTGTAAATGCTAACAATATGTTAATGCTTTCTAGCCATAACCTTAGGCTAATGTATGACCCTGAGAAACCTGTCTATGGAGTTTCTGATAAGAAGGGAACTACAAATAAAGGTCAAACAAAATTATACCGAGATACAGTAAAACTCTCTTTAAATATGTTAAGATTGTTAAAGTATTTTTAGATTATTTATTGAAGGTAGCTTAATGGAGATTTTCACTGTTGTGTAGAGCTACCTTTCCTTTTTATTCATAACACCACTTTTTTCTCCTCTTCTGCTCCATACTCTACTGTCAGTTCTCCTTTCATTCTTTTATGTCATCCTCTCTCTCTCTCAGTATATAGACATCCTGATTTGTCTCCTGCTCAGTAACCTACCTCTTTGTTTCTGTCCTTTGTTCCATTTATCTTTCTGATGGCTGACACGATGGAATTTGACAAGACTGACATAATCCACAGTGGGACTCAATATTACAAAAAAAAAAAAAAAAAAATGCAAGCGAAAAGTACATTCCCAGCATATTTTAATCACAATATTTTAAATGTTGTATTCTTAAGGCATAAAATCTAAGGCCATAAAAGTTCATATGTTTGGTCTTAAATTGTCTTAACAATTAGCAGCATAAACAGATAAAAAAAGTGCCACTATCATAAACATGACCGATCTGGACAAATTTCAGATCTCTTTGCTTTTGTCCAAAATAATCATTCTCTTCAGCACAAACATACAGGACAGTTTAACACCCCTTTCTCAGGTGGTGTTGCTTCTCTGCTGTGCTATTATTTTTCATTCTTAAAGCAGAATTGACTAGCTCTAGTCCTACAGCATTTGAAAATTGTAGTCCATCTCTCCTTTGCCTGTATGCTGAAGTGTATAATAACTTATCAGCATTTATGTAAACGACCTACTTTTCTTATAATCTCAAAACAAAATTTTACGATGGCTAAAATCAAAAGTCTTACTTGTGAATGAATGGATGGAAAAGTATAATGGGAAGTAGGACATTTATTCCATTTAGGGTTAGAAAGATTGATTTTTTTCCTACATGTCTTGAGGCTGAGCTTATGAAGCCTTCAAAGGTGAGCTCTCACATATGTTTTCTTATGACGGGAGTGTCAGGGAATATGAAATCTGTGAGAATATTTTGGTAATACCAATGTGCACTTGTCAAATTGCAAGGCAATGTTAGTAGTACGGAAAAAGAAAACATTTAGTGGAAGGATCTTAGTCCAAAAGGAATATTTCAGTTAGATGTAGAAAGTGTATGTACTTTAATTTTTGTCTACTAATGACTGAATTTGGGAAATTCAATATCCATTGTCATCAACAAGACTATAAACAACAAGGAACTAAATAATGTAACTCTTTTGTCAATATGCTATCAGATTAGCATGCCTCTGGTCTGATTATTTCAGCAAAATTAGAAATTTAAGAAATCAGTTCTTATGAGAGGCTTCTCTAGGCTTTGAAGAGTGCAAACTTAGGAGCTGGCTGTTCTAAAAGCTGACCCAGTGCCTATTTGAGATAACAGTTACAAAAATCTCATTAACCTGAAAAGGCAAAAGAACAATGCCCAAACCCACAGTTCAACAACGCATGTAAATACAGTCTGAAATTCATGTGCATTGTTAGTCTCTATGAAATCCCATAGAATCTATTGGCACTGAAGTTCACAGCTGCCTATTTTGAGAAATAAAGCCTAATTTTGTGTCTAAGGTTTGTAACAGTTGCTACCACAAAGTCATTACATGTTCTACTTCTAGTGTCTAAATACCAACCTTTGTGGTGGATCCCAATATTTCTGTAAGGAATATTATGATTAGATCAAAATGAAACAATTGTCAAAAGTCCTTAAACGTATTTGTATACAACAGAGAATTAAAAAATGTAGACTTTGTTCCTTTTTTATTAAAGTGTCTTCCTCATAATCTTTTTTATTAATGCTTTGCAAATCTTCTAGTATTTTTCATTAGCCAAGTATCTGATTTTTCATAAATCAGTATGTTCTGATAATCAGCAGAATCATGACATTGACACTTCTGCTGGAGTTAAAATAAATAAGATGTTTTTCAGCTTCAGTATTTTCTCTAGTTTTTGAGCCTCATATATACACAACACAGTTACAATACTTGGAATGAGAAATTATGGTCAGGAAGACAAAAGGGATTTTAAAATATTTCCAGCTCCTGGGCATTATCCAACATACAATTATAAATGTAACTATCAGGCTAGAATAGTTTGATAACAATGATTCCTTTTATCATTATTCTTCTCACAAATTTCTCACCTCTAACTCAATTCTCAAAATCCTATCTTTAATCTGCTGGATTTAAGTGTTAAAAGAGGTTGCAAAAATGGATAGCTGCTGTAATCCTTAAACCAAATGGGGGGCGGTTAAGTAGTACAGCTTTAGTCATGCCTGAGTTCTGTGATTTGTGAATTTAAGTAAAACCTTTTAATATTATTTGAATATACTAGGTTGATTTTTTTTTCAGTTAAATTGCTAACCCACTTGCTGAATCTCAAATTGCTCCCATTTCTACAGGAACCATGCCAGGGTATTACAGACAAAATGGCTAAATTGGTTCTGGAGGGGACCATAAGCTGTTTAAAATAAGATTACATTTATTTTTTAAACATCTTGTTTGTATGTATGTATGCATGACATAGAGTGTTGGTATTCTGTAATTTAACTGTATGATTTTATGCCTGATGAACTTTAGGATGCTCTTGAAAATTAGGTGCCTGTTTCTGTTGTTCCTCTGATGAATGAAATTTCAGTAGCTATTGTCTTAGCTCCTTTTTGCCTGCCTCGTGCTTTTATGCTAACCACTTTCAATCATGGTCTGCTATCTTATTTTTTCCTATTTAATTCTCCTATTTGCATGCATCTTTACACCCTTTCTTGCATCACTCACTCTCAACCTCTGTATTAAAGTGTCTGTTTCTCTTCTCCTATTTATTTTCTGTAAGGCACCTATTAGAACACCCTTAACCTTTATCCATTTTGTATCAGCATCTACACAAACGGCTTTCATGCCCATTCAAAAATTGCAAAGGAAAGCATAATTCCCAGAGAACAGCAGGTAGGTGTTTGTCAGAATATAGGAAGGACTGGAAAATAAACTCTTCACTGTGGTCTGAATCACCTCACAAAAGTACCTGCTGGTGTAGCTTTTCTTCTTTACTCCCTGTGCATGGTCCAGGGAAGGCAGAATCAGCCCATCTGCCTGCTCTGCTTCTTGGGGCAGGCAGGACCAGGTAACACCTCTTCTAGCACAAACACAATAGCACCTGCCAGAATTATACTGCACCACATCTGTGTTTAGCTTGGAAACAACATTTACCTACAGAAATTTTAGACCAGATAAGACATGGAACAGGAAACAGTGAAATCAGAGACGATAACTAGTAATCTCGTGCTTCCTGCCTAGCATTACAATGATGAAAATATTGTGGTTACAGACAACAAAACATGATTTTAACAGCAAGGTAGCAAATAATCCCTCTCTTGTAAACTCTTCTCAACTTACTTTTCTGATTCTGACAAATAAATGAAGTGTAAGCTCTATTTGATCTTTAGAACAAAATTGAGTGAAAAATACCTTTCCCAAACAGTTGGAGATTCCTTTAGTTGTGATGAAGGGTGCCCAGTTATTTCATTTGCACATAGATTGTTCTATCAGCATAATTATCTATTTAAGATATATAACTAATCAATAATAAACTGATATCTCAACTGAAGACAACCCACTGAACTCACACACTGCCTTTGATACACAGTTTACATTAGGACCCTGATATGTGTCATACTAATTTGATAAACACACATTTTTTTTGCATGAATTTTATTTTAGAATCAAGGACTGTTAAGTTCAATATCTCGAGTGATTAAAGAGTATTAAATAAAAATGACCCCAACACTGGGCTACACAAGCTTATTGTGAATCAGCTTGCCTGCCACCAGGAATTAATTATGCCAGACTTGAACACACAAATCCATAGTCATTGATAAATAAGAAAACAAACAAACAAAAACTCCCAGAAGTATACCGTTTACAGGGTCTGTTCACAGTTTCTTTGCAATTGCCACTTCTTTTCTAATGAAAAGAATAAATTCACCCATTAGCATTGAATCATGATTTTTCTAGATAAAATATTTTTCAGTATAGAGTTCCAGTATCACTGCAAGTCAGGAACAGCTCATGACAATGTAAAGAAAGCATTTTCCCTCTTGATATGACACAGCACTTTCATTAACTGAGGCAAGCAGGACTTGAGGCTAAGGCAGTAGGCTTCTGAAGTATCAGCAACAAACTTCCTATAGTAACTTAGGTAATTCTTTCAGGTCAGAACCTCCAATGATTTAAGTGGTCATTGTTCCATTAACTCAGTGCTAATGGAGCAATTACAGTTAACATCAGTCAAATTCATAGCAAAGTTTAATATGAAAAATATGAGTGACAACACTGAACTACTGACCATTAGAAAATCCCACTGGATTTTGCAAACAATATTAACCTAAGTCTCAGACCACCCACTAAGGTATGTATTATCTCCATTTACAAATGAGGAAAATGAACTGGAGACACTGGGTCAGTGATGTGCCCCAGTGCTGCGAGGACTGTATCTGTGACAGAGCCAAGAGAATAGCTCAGATCTTCTGAATGCTCATCATGTAATTTACCTCTGCAGACACTCTCCTAGCTTGTTGCGTAAAATCAACAAAGCGACTGAATGAAATAGCCAGCCTTCTTCTGAGGTATTTAAAAAATTTGTTAAGATCAAAGGCATCCATTGAAATTGCAAAGTGATTTTTTTCCACAGAAAAGCTCTACCACTATCTGTCTTGCTCTTAGTTCCTGAATGACAGACTCACCTAAAAGAGGGAAGGGAGGAGGAAGGACCTGGGAGGACTATAGGTGATAAGTGCTGGTTTAGAGGCAGTAGTCTGGGGACAGAGGGAAGAACAACCTACAAAGAAGAATGAGAATATAGATACGACACCCTCCCCACATGCACACCCTGCTGCCATGCTGCATTAGAGTATAATTGCTTTTGTGTCTCAGCCATCAAAACATGTATCTTGATAATAGTGATCTCATCTTAAAAAGTAGGTTGTTTTCATGTTAATCTGAACTATTTTGAAAAGTGTGTCATTATTTAGAACTTATTTAAAGGGATTTTGAACCAAATACATGATAAAAAGACCAGATACTTATTTACTAACACACTACCAGTTTAGCATTCTAAATTCCAGTTTTTCTTGAGAAAGGTATTCAGAAAAAATTATTACTTTCACCATCTATTCTATGTAAACACTTCCTCTAATGTTTTTTACATTGCCTACTCATCCTGTTTTGCATGACTTTATTGATGATGGTTACATGTAACATCAAAGCACCTTGGCATCTCTCACATGTATAAGAAAACTACAACCTCCTTCACCTAATCCCCATCTGCACGAAGTTCACAAAATGCCAGTGATGTAGATAGAATAATTCAATATCTGAAAAGTAAAGGACAATATTAACAGCTAAGTTGCATGCTGCACTCAGTATCCCAACAAAAGATGCCTCCAGATATAACTGTTATTGGTTATAATTAAGGCTAGTAATGTTATAAAAGCAGTAAGACTTGATTGCAAGCCCTCTATCTTACCACCTGGCAATATATGAAGATGTTCAGTCCTACCCTTACTAAATATGTTCTCTGACTGCTGTTATCTGCTGAAAAGAGTATTCCTGCCCCTTCTACATAACCTACAATCCAAGGCAGCATTGTGCAGGCTGGCTGAAAATCAAGAACTTTGCACTCCATTCATGTGCAAAATAGACACCTTATGGCATTAACAAGAATAAATCTTGAATTTCAGGAGCCACCTGAAAGGCATCATACTCCACAGAGTCAGCAGACTCTTTGATCTCATGTGATTGGGAAGTTAATAACTCTTCCTTTGCTTCACCGCCCCTGGGAGGCATGCTCAGACAGGGCAGCAGTGTAACTAGACAGTCAGCTATGCAATAAACCAGGGAAATGAGCTTCCCAGCCTACCCATGGCCAGCATGCCGTGTTTGGACCATCCCTAGCTCTATGGCCCCCTCTCAGGCACTCATTCTTCCTTTGTTTCAGGTGGTGTAGTACTAGGGGTAAGCATGCCAGAAAGCATTTTAAATTAGATCAATACGGGGCAAAGAAACTGCACCTATAATATATATGTAAAGTGGAGTCCAGACTCAGCAACCACAGAGATGGAGTTATGTGAGTGGGCTAACTCAGGGCTATGAGAAAAATCAGTCTCAGATCCCTTTCCACTCCCAGAAACAGTGAAGTGTTTTCAGTGAAGACTACATACAAAGGAAACTTAGCATCTGGGAAATGCAGAGTTGAGTGCCCCCAAAGAGATGTGATGGGTCACAGGAGCAGTACTGTAGGACTAATTCAGATTCAAAGGCAGGAATGCCAGCCAACCTGAATCTCTCTCAGGGAGCTCCAGCATTAATATCAAATATTAGAGAGAAGAGAGGAAATTTCATACAAGCCCTTTGTTGGTTGCTCATTATTACATTAAATTTATTCTGCTAGAGCATGTAGCAGACCAGAGAACAACAACAACAAAAACCCGATGGATTCCATCTCAGTTTTACAGCAGACTTGGATCTTCATACAGTGTTCTTGCTGAACTGTTTAACTATTTTACAAGTCAACAAAATGCAGGAATTGTCAGAATGAGTATTAACTATTTTTTAAGGCTTGGAAATTGAAAGTCAGTTGCCCATTTATGACCTGTTGAGCATTCTTTTATGATGGTTTTTTTGTTCCATAGTATAGCTGCTTTGTTAGTATCTTTCTTTTTGCTGTCATATAAGCAATCCAATACCTTACACACTTACTGGCAATTACCATTCACTTAGCAAGTTCAATGGCAGACTTACTATATATCTTAAAAGATTTCCAGTTTTTCACTGTGCAAATAGCTCACTTTCCATTGTTTTGATTTTTAGGGTCTGAGGAATGGGCTTCTTCGAAAAGACCAGAAGATCTTTATGATTTGAAAGTATAGTAAATCCATTCTTCTCCAATTACTCAGCAGGCACATTTCTCCTAACATTTCCACCTGCTATTTCATAACATGCTGGATAGATGTGAGGAGCATCTTTGTCTCTAACATAGTCTCTTAGCTCTGTGTTAATGTGCTCAGCAGCACACAGATTGTAGTTTCCCTAAACTTTTCAGGAAACTTCAAAGTCAAAAAGGTCAGGCAAAACTTATCTAGCACTGAATCTTGTAGGTTTGATCAGCATTTGTAGTAGAACTTTGTAGGAGACTGATCCCATGACCTTTCAGAAATCTATGAAATATTTTGAAACATCACTGGCATAATAACTCCATGCATAACATATGAACATAAAGTGAGAAAACCATGAATGCTTGTGTGAGCTAAAATCAGTTTTTCACAGCTCAGATAATCCATAAACCTTCCTCTTGAGTGTTTTAAGAACTTTCCACCTCTTCAGGAAAAATAAGTCTCAAAATGTAAGAAATTGAATTCCTTCTCTTTTTATCTTCCTATTTTTACACCTAAGTGCTCTGCCAAAACATTTTTGCACTAAGAGATACAATCCTGAACTCTCTCACAGTCTCTGCCCACATCATACCCCTGCCTACGCTTCCATCTCGTTTCTCTTCACAGTCAAGACAGTAGATCAAACGAGCAATCTCTTTATCTGAATTTGAGAAAATACCAGCTTTTTCACTGGACATCACTGAGGTATTTGTTTACGTGATTGTATATCCTATATATGCATTGTATGTGTTTTATCTACACTGCATGTCCTTCATGTATGCTTTTTGCCTTATCTCTGAAATCACCAGCGTTTTCATAGCAGAGTTCAGTGACTCAGAAATATGACCTCCTTCTTATACAGCCAGTCAACCACCATTCCTACTTGCCTCATAATTATTTGTGTCTCTATCACTCCTTTAAAATAAAAGAGAAAAAGTGAGAGAGAAGACAGATCAAAAAGGTAAACAGCATGAGCTAGCCCCTCTACATAAGGGCCACCAATCCCTTAACTCACAGGTATCTACTCAGAAGGTCTATTTGTGAAAAGTCGTCTTACCAGTTTCATTATAACCTTCAGAAGAGGGCAGCTGACATCTATTTCTTCATAAAAATAGAGGGAGATGTGCAGTTCTTCTCAATCTGTTTTCAAGTGAAGTAATCTTAATTAGTCCACGAAGATCTCCATTCCCATCCACAGCGGGATTCACACAGATTGCAGACCACTGAATACCCCCAGGATCTGAAGACCTCCAGAGCATAAGGGAGATGGGGTAGCAATGGGAAGAAGGAACAGAGTCAACACAGTTACTTCTGCTATGTGTCAGAATCATAGAATCAGTAAGGTTGGAAGGGACCTCCGGAGATCATCTAGTCCAACCACCCTGCTCACTCAAGCAGGGTCACCTAGCACATGGTAGACAGCATTGCATCCAGGTGGCCCTTGAATATCTCCAGAGAAGGAGACTCCACAACCTCTCTGGGCAACCTGGTCTAGGGCTCTGTCACTCTCACAGTAAAGAAGTTTTTCCTCATACTCAGGTGGAACCTCCTGTGTTTCAGTTTCTGCCCATTGCCTCTTGTCCTGTCACATGGGACAACTGAAAAGAGTTTGTCCCTGTCCCCCTGACACCCTCCCTTCAGGTACTTATACGTACTGGTAAGATCCCCTCTCATTCTTCCCCAGGCCAAAGAGGCCCAGCTCTCGCAGCCGTTCCTCATAGGGCAGATGCTCCTGCCCTCTGATCATCTTCGTCGCCCTGCGCTGGACTCTCTCCAGTAGCTCCTTGTCTCTCTTGTCCTGGGGAACCCAGAACTGGACACAATACTTGAGATGAGGCCTCACCAGGGCTGTGTAGAGGGGCAGGATCACCTCCCTCGATCTGCTGGCAACACTTCCTAATGCAGCCCAGGAGACCATTGGCCTTCTTGGCCACAAGGGCACATTGCTGGCTCATGGTCAACTTGTCATCCACCAGCACTCCCAGGTCCTTCTCTGCAGAGCTGCTCTCCAGCAGGTCAGCCCCCAGCTTGTACTGGTGCCTGGGGTTATTTTTCCCTAGGTGCAGGACTCTGCACTTGCCCTTGTTGAACCTCATGAGATTCCTCTCTGCCCAGCTCTCCAGCCTGTCCAGGTCTCTCTGAACTCAAGAAGCAGAATTCACGTGAGATTCAGAAAGCTAGAGAGAGCAAACAAACTTTATCACAGCCCTGCCCTGAGATGGTAACTGGAAATGAGCCAAAATGGAAGATTTAGCCCTGCGCGCAACCCCTCTGCTTTGCAGGATGTCTCTGGAAAAGGCCAAAGGATATTAACAGTATTCGTTAATCTTAAAACAATGAAGTGTTCTATAGCTATTACATTCTGCATTAAGCCTTAACCTCTTTAATCTTTCTCTCTTGTGCTTGCTCACTTTCCAGCTGTTTGTTGCATGTTATTAAGACTTCACTTAACTAAAGTTGTAAGCTCCTTGAGACAGAACCTGTCTGTTGGCTGCTGGCTTGCAGAAAATGATGAATGGTAGAGTAGTGATGCTCAGATACCATCCATAATCTTTAGACAATACTTGACAACAAAAGTTCAGACCAATCTCAGCAAAATTAAATGGCTGTTATTAATTTCACCTTAGAATGAACAGCGTGGGAGTAGTGGGAAGGGATAGGAATACTTCTTTTTTTAACAAAAATGAAAGAAATAAAGAAGGCATATCTGAAAAAAAAGAAAAAAAAGGCAAGCAAGAGTCAGACCAAGGATTATCTTGTCCTGACCTGATACATATATGTATATGTATATGTGTATGTGTATGCATATGTGTGTATATATGCATGTTTTGCATTCTTCTTTCATTTGTTTTAACAGTAACTCTCTATTCAGAACCAAAAATAGAAGTATAAGAATAGACACTTAATTTGATCTATTTCAGCATCAGACTTTTTCAGCATCAGATCAGGTTTTCTGCTGTAAGGAAAGCTGTTTGGTGCTTTTTAGACTCAAACAAAATGCAAAAGCTCCTTCCATATCTGAACTGAATGGAACAAGCCCTCTGCCTGGTTGTGCAAACATCAATTCCTATCTGACAGTCATTCCTTATTACATTGTGAGGTACCTCTGAACTGTTCCTTGGCTTCTGACAGAACTCATTTATAAAATAGTGCTACTAGGATTGATGTTTTAATTGTCTTGTTATGCCAGGCAACTTGTTGCATTGTGAATGATTTCCTGAATGTTTCTTCCCTATCCAGTCTCAGTTCTACAAATTTTAAAAGAATTTATAGAATATGGACCTATTCTGGGTAGTATTTAGTTGTCCCATCTCTCAGCAAGGGAACCATGAGTCTTAAAGCTCATGACTAAGTACATAACAGAGAAACAATTTCCCAGAGATTAAGAAACAGCAGAGCTGAAACCCTGGGCTAATTCAAAGCTTATGCTCTGGGGAGCCATTAAAGAGGTCCTAGTCAACAGCACCACAGATTGTAAAGCACAGTCTCCAAATGTATCCTCTTCTGGCCTACTGTGGCACTGCAGTCCCCTTTCAATACCAGCAGGACTCAGAGTATTTGAAATGAACCCTTGTATCCTGCGGCACATAGCAACTAAGATGTACCTCTTTATTGCATTGTAAGTGAAGTCCCCTTGTAGAGAAATATTGATTGAAGAAAAAACTCATAAAGATCAATGGCTTGTGTTCCAGCTGTGTTTTATGTTACAGTAACAGCTCTTTGGAGAGTTGGTGCTGAGTTAGTGCAGAGTAATATCAGTAACCCTCCTCCCCCCACACACACATGCACACCTCCTGCTCTTGGATCATCCCATCCCAAATTCTTCACCTTTCTCACCATTTGGACATTGACTGATGGGCAGAAACTAGCTACTGTGGTGTCAGGAGATAGTGTGAGAAAAAAGAGAATATGGAAAATAAATTTGCTCCAAAGAACAAATGCTCTAGGTCCAAGTACCAGAATGTGCTGAAAGAGGTAGTGGCAGTCTGTCACATGCCTTTCCACATCCAAAGTTCAGGGGTTAGTAGCTAAAATACCATTGGTTCATCTTTTCACAGTGGATGTACAGCTAGGGCAGGTGTCCGGCAGTAGTGGGAACCCAAAACTCCATTACCCTGAGCATGCCATACATGCTAAAAAGAGCATCTCCACTATACCTATGGCAGCTGTTTTAACAGTAGCAGGAATGTCCTCCATTATAAGCGTATTGGTACAGTTACTACAGCTAGTAATAAAACGTTTGCAAAGAGATTTAATTTGTATGTCCCACTATTACACATTGTCTGTAAAAAAAAAAGCACACAGCCTTTTCTACTCAGGGAACAATAGGATTTCTTTTCTTTCAGCAAGAAACAATTTTCTTTTCAAAATCTTAGTCTCTCTTCCCAAGCACCTCTGTCAGCCTTAGTCCCGGCTCATTCCCACCCCACCCTTTTATCTTTCTTTCAGGTCTTCTTTTCCATGCTGGCTCCTGTTCAGGCCAGTTTCAGCTGCCTCCAAATCATGCTAACCATCCTCAGCCACCTCTACTTGCTATCTATCGCTTGGCAAAAGCAGTCCCAATGGGAGCTCCCCACCACCGCCTTATCTGCTATGCAGTATCGGCATGCCATACATCTGCACTGCACTACTCCCATCAGCTTCTCTGATAGGTTAGCTATATTTTTGAGGATCATAAATTTCAAACCAAGGCACTTCATTTTCACAAACATTGTACATGCAACCTCACCACCTAATTTGGGTCTATAGACTCCACAAGGTGGCCAGGCGCAAAAGAGTTAAACCAAACCTCAATATACCTTGTGAAGCAAGCCTAAACCCCATAAAGGATCCTACAGTCTTAAATGAGTGACCCTCCAGAGCAAGGGTGATGGAAGGACTCTGGTCTGCTGTATTCATTCTGTAGAGATGATTATGGTTCTGGCACTAAATGCATTCACACAAAACACAATTTAAACACGTTTTTTAAAATGTATTAAGGATTTATAGACTATAGCTTGAGAGAGCCCCAGAACTGGGAAAAAGCAGGACTATCTTTATTGTAAAGACATTGCTACCTAGTAAGAAAATGCTTTTGTATTCATATAAAGTATTTATTAGGTGTGAGGTTTTATAAATTGTTTAGTCCTCTAGCCTTTAAAAAAAAATAAAACAGCTTACTTTGAATAGATTACCAAGTATCCTGTGGAATATTTCACATAAAAGGAAACAGAAGATGTATAAATGTAAACAGGCTAATTGTATGCAGATATAAATTATGCATGTTGGTCTTATGAAAAAGCATCCCTGATTTGCAGGGGTCTTACTCAGCAGCTTTGTGTCTTGTCTAAGGGGATATTTAGTTTGGCTGTGATGTGCAGAATTTAAAACAAAACTTTGAATTCTGCAGAAGAAAAATATAGCCCAACTGTGATAAGACCACACTATTGGGAGCAAGAAGTGTTTTTTATTTTATTTTATTTTATTTTATTTTATTTTATTGACTGTTCTGCTCATTAGCCCTGTTAACATGTGTGTATGCCTGTCCATGGATACTGTGCCAAGTAAAAGATTGTGTTAAGACTTAATGTTTGCAAAGGGATTAGGGTTATTTTGATGTTTCTTAACAGGGATATGTAAAATATTCTCAAAGTCACAAACCTTTTCATGGTTGAAGCATTTCTGATTAGTCCCAGACATAAGTGGCCTGGCCTGCAAAGGTGCTGAGCTGCTGCTTCTCCCACTAGCCACCCCAAGGACTGCATGGGGCTGGTGCCTGTGAGGAATCAGGCTAATGGGGACAAATTCTGTCAGTGGTTGAAACAGGTCCGTACCTAGACAAAACTGTGTCATTCTGTATCTTTCTTCCCTCGAGCCCTACAGGGTCCCAGTTCTCCAAGTTATGGTAGCAGTGTATTAGAAATAGGGCTGTGTGTAGGGCTGTGTATGTGAGTGTGTGTGTATATATACACATAAAATATATATGTGTGTATGGATCTCACCTATGCCCCTTATCTTTCCAGCATGGATTAGTGCAATGACGCTGAAAGTGAAGGCACAGGCAAGATGGTTCATGGAAATGAGTCTGCAGAAATGGAAAGTAACACACCTGAAGTGGAACCAAAGCTCAGGGAGTTCACTGCACTCAGGTCAGGGTGATCTGGTAATCTCCATCCTGGATTTCTAAAAGAACTGACACATGTAATCTAAAAGCCTGGAGTTATGATTTTTCATGAATCAATAGAGCCAGGGCTGATACTGTATGATTAGAAAACAGTTGAGTATGGACAGAAGAAACATAGTGATCCAGGCAAAGACAGCCCCATCCATTAGCCTGGTGCTGCTTGGGATATATCTACTAAATAAAATATATAAGGGTCCTTCAGTGTTAAGTGGCAGTACAAAAGCATGAGAACAAGGTCTGAACATAGGTAAAGAAATTCTTTCTTTTGGAAAAAATGTCACAAAGCAAAATGTACTCTTCATTACCACTTCTCACAAAATAGATGCACACTAAACAGTTCAGTAATAAAGCACCAGCAGCTTCTGACAGTGTGTGGTGGTACATGGCTCCATTAAGAGGAGCTACTCCACCTAGATATTGCAGCCATGCAGACATATGATGTTGCCATTTCAGAAAGCTGGAAAATGGAGAGAGCTATTTCCGACTCGTCTATTGCTTCTTCTGCTACACTGTGCGATGGGGTAAGCGGCACAGCTTGCATATTCACCTGCCATGATAAATTACATCAATTTTGGTCCCTGAAGACGCAACTACTGGTGCAGAGAGCTGCTAAACACTACCAGTTGCTTTATTACACTACAGCCTTAAGACAGCAAAAAGCCACACTGTGCAACTGAAACATAACCCTATAGCCTGGGGCAGACTGGACACAAATGTAAGAGGGAAAGTGAGATATTTCATTCACTCATACATTGTAAATATGTCCTCATCTTAATGCCTCCTTTTCTAAGGATCTGTACTGTATTAGCTCATATTAAAATAAGGCTTAAAGATAGCCGTTCCCATCTCTGATCATGTCAGTTTTTCTGTCTCCAGCAATGGCCAGTATCAGCTGCTTTAAGTGAGAATTAAACAAGCCTACAGCTCGCAGCTATTCAGTAACAGGCCCTTAGGGGAAGTTTCTTCCCAAGCCTCATTAAATTTTGGCTTCATTCTTAAATTCCTTCTAAACTTCTCAGATTATCTTCTGGCCTCCTTATCTGGTGTCTGCACTGTGGATTGTGCTTTCCAGCAAGGGTTTTCCTTGGCCAGTCCCAGCTCTTTTTACACCCACACTCACAGACAGCTCTGGAAGAGAGCAGGGGCTGTGCTTTTTGCTTGCTCAGACTGACTGGTGGGGACAGAGTCACCAAAATGCTGCTCCACTTTAAACACAAGCAAAAAATGATTTCCATTATCTATTTTCTACTGACTACTGTTGCCATTTTTCTTTTTCTTTGGATTGATATTTCTTCCTGTGCTCTTTTTCTTATTATGGGAGCATTTTCTATGCCCTTCTCAGACCCTATCTAAAGCACTCAGCTGTGCAACAAATAGAGTGAGTGCATGTCACCAAGTATCAGTTTACCATACATTTCACAGCAGAGTGCACCTGGGCATTCAAGAGACAGGAATGGCACTCACGTATAGGGTGGACCATAAATTGTTAGTGAATTAAGGCCCTAAGGGTTGCTTAAATATTGCAGCAATCATCTTGTCAGGCAAAGCCCCACATTCTACTAAGATTAATCTGACATTCATCAGGAATGGCACAATAGAAGGTTATTTAATTTGGATCACGCTGGATTGGAAAACTGGCAGGAGAACAGAAATGACCCAAATTGGAAACATTCTGCAGAGAGTGAGCCAGTCAAGAAAAGCATACAGAGAGGAAAAGAAGTGTGCATGTATTTACTGGAGACAGATTCATTAATTATAATATATACATACACCTATAAACAAAAATGTGTACACACAAACTTACGTAATGGTGGAACTTTAAAAAACATTCAGTACTGATCTAACTTCGCTCTGTGTCAACTATTTGGGATTCTACTTCTGACTTATACCAGAGTGGAGTTGGACTGATATAGAGTGCTTTTGAAACACTTTTCCCAACATGTTTTCTCCTCATTTTTTTCCTCCTTCTCTCACACTCCTGAAAAGAAAAACAACCTCAAACCCTTTACATATAACCTAGAGTAAACACTGACCATTAGGTGAATTACTCTCAACACAAAAGTGCTCTCCTGATAGCAGGTTCTTAATCATTGAACATGTAAGTAGTGCAAGAAATGTGCCATCTCCTCTTCTGGCAACTTCACTTTTAAATCCTTTATACAGCTTTCCTAACCATTACAGAGTTTTTCCATATTGCTGTAGTCTTCCTATATGTTCAAAACAATGACAAATCTGGTAATAGCTGGATGTACATTAATGTCCTTCAAGCCTGGGAAAATAAAAAATAAAAACACATTCCCCTGGATCCCTGCCCTTTTTTTACTGAATAAGTTACTTAGCTTATTAAACTTGTCAAATAGAAAACATAAATAAAATGATGGTTTATCTTACTGATTATTTAGCCACTGCGCACTGGCATGGGTAAGTGTATGATTGAGACATTCATCACTGCTCATGAGATGTCTGTACTCTGCTTTCACTTTTTGCTTTACCATTACCAGGAAATGCAATAAATGGACATCCCAAAGAAGCTGTAGTTCTTTACAGAAAGAAAATTGTAAATAAAATGTAAAATATTAATTGTGCAGCAGTCAAATACACATATTTACAAAGGGTTTCAAATTCCCTAACAGTTATCTCCTGTATTCGTAAGCTAGCAAACAGTGAAGATAAATTAAGGCTTTGAATATGAGTGCTGGGTACAATCAATGTGAGTCAGAGGCACATTACCAAACTGAAGAAATTTTTTCTGTGTGTTATGTCAGATCATGAATCAGATTTGTGTAAACTGAAATTCTTGAATACAAAACCATTTGATAATTCAAAACCAGCCACATCAGTATATAATTATGTTACATATCAAATAGAGATACAGTGGAGCAAGCTATCACATTGAGAGACCTTTGCTGCTTTCAGGACATCTACAGATCCAGGTTTATATGGCACATTACTGCCAATTCATCTCTACCCATCTGAGTAAATCGGCTGGCAGAGAGGGGTAGATTACCACTAATGGCTCTATTATGGAAAGAAGCTGCAACCATTAGCTATTTTACATACGGACAAAAGAGAATTTAATTGATGGCCCATCGCCCAGCAGACAGAGAGAAATTATGGTTTTCACCTTAATGCCAGGCATTAAAAATTCACAGGGCTGTGGAAGAAAAGAGACGTTCATCCAGTCTCACTCTGCTTATGGGGCATTTTAAGCAAAACCGAGGAGAGAAAAGCAGCACAAGGGTAGCTGTTCTGCTCTGAGAAAGCTTGAGTCCTCTGGGATAAAAATCACAAGTTGCAGCAGCTGTTAAAAAGCCAAGACCATGACCCTCTTTTGTCCCTTAACTACAATTTTCTTTTTCCCAAATAATATTCAAGCATTCAGCAAAACTTATCTTGTGGTGTTTATATTTGCAAATAAGGAAATAATAGGACATTTTCAGAGATACGGTACATCATATTAATTCTACAGTATATTTTAAGTGTTTAAATAGAAATGTTTATTGTTAAACTTATATCTTCAATTTATTTCATTTAATATACATGATACATTTGTGTGTTTTAGTGTGTCTTCAGTTAGTCATTTAGACAAGTGCATAAAACCATTATTACTACATGTTCCAGGTCCATACCAGCTTTATCTTCCATGATGTTCCCCTCAGAATATCAGTTTTATCTTATAACTCTCTCCCTGGAAGACCTGTATAGATTTTGCTATCTCCAGGTTGTCTCAGTTCTCACTTCATGACCTATGAAATGGTGAAACTTGAAGTTGCAGGGAACTCCAACCACTCTGTGAATTGTCTCAGATTTTGACCCTGGGGCATCTCTCCCACTTCTTACCTTTTATTAGTCCATTGGGGGAAATTTCCCTAAAGAGGTAAGGGCTGTCTGATCTGGTAATCCAGATCATTAATTGCTACGGCCTTGTAAGATTACCTACTACTCCCAGACTCCCAGGCTGAAAGGACCACAAGTTATTAATACATTTTGTGATTATTATGGTAGTGACTGAAGACTACCGCAGAATAGCAAACTATACACTCTGAAAGGTAGAGCGTATCCAGATGGAAAACAGAGTTGCTGAGTTGGAGAAAGGGACAAACATACAAGATGTGTGCAGCAGCAAGAAGTTTTTACATCCCAGGTTGATGTAAGAAGATAACGTTAATCTGTCATGTCTGTAATTTATATTTTATATGAGCAGAGAGGGAATTGTAAGAATATATGAGCCTTGTCTCTTTTATGCCCAGATAGCTAGAGTCAGGCTGGAATTCTCCAGCCAGGTTAGTCTGCATGCAAAAACCTCGTTGTCAGGCTAGAACAAAGAGCGGAGGGCTTTTGGAACTGGAGATGCAAGAATCAAAATGAGATTTAAAGTGATATGGGAAGACACTACTTGTTGTTGTAGAAATTGGACAAGATAAATAAGGAAGGGAAAGTGTCTATCTGCAATGCTGGATACAGTTCTGGATGGATTTTTTGAAACAAGCACAGCATGCATATGATAAGACACTAAAATATCCTTGGAGATATCCTTGGAAGGCCTGGGGGGAAGTCGTGGGTGAATTGAGAAGCAATTCAAAGTAACTTTAAAGGCACTGCTTGTGGACATTTCAGGAAAGTGAGGGGAAATAGCAGGGAAGAGAAAAGGAGGCTAGCAAAAAGCTTTTCCAATTTGTTCCCTGTTTTTGTTTGTTTGTTTGTTTGTTTGTTTGTTGTTTTTTCTTGTTTTGTACCTTTTGCCATGGTAGTGGGTTCTGGAAGCAGAGGTTGCATTTTCTAGTCTGGATTGAATTGCTTTTCCACAGCAGTAACAGTCCAAAAGCAAGCTGAAGGAGCTGCCAGCCAACACAGTACCCACCCCGTTCCTGGCTCCTCCAAGAGCTGGCATTACCTCTAGCACCATTTAGGTTGCAGTGCTGTCCCAGCATAGACTGTGGCAAAAACAGTGCCTGGAGTCTTTGTGGTGCTACTTGGGGGGGGCTCAGTGCCCTCCATGCTCCACTCTTCACACTAGTTTGCAAACAGATACTCCAGGGATAGGTTTATAGGATGTTTCTGCAGTGTCTGGTGCTATGAAACTTCCAGTGTCAGAAACCAAAGTTTCCTCAGTGGCTCTTAATCACTCTAATTCCTTGCTAGTGTGAAAGGAATTAGATCAAGGTGAAGATTTCACCAGAGAAGTAACAAAAGTTGTGTTTATTCCTTTTAACTACACAGATATTTCTAGCCTCGATTAGCTACAGTAGAGACTAAGATCATGGGTGATGTAGATATTTTGTTTGGTGGAACTGATCTTTCTACACAAGTTCATGTAGCACATTCAAACCAGGGAATAATAGGTGAGTAGACATTTCTACGACAGGATCAAACACCTATCAGTCATTTAGACTTTTGGTAAAGAGGGTCTTATCCACAGTGAATCCAGGAAGAAGTAGGTACAAAAATAAGGGGAATTTGTTATTTTCTAAAGAAGCAAGGGACAGATGAAAAGTGAATGTGTGTTCATTTTAAGAACACTGAAGTCTCTAGAGATTTTTAACATGCCTGCATCGGAAACAGGAAGGCTGGAGAGAACAGCCAGCAGTAACAAGGAGCAATAACCATGTGGTGTTCTCCTTCTCCTCTTTCTTTCTTCCCCCAGATGAGATGTCTGATCAAAGACTTTTGTAGAAATGCTAATGAAGCCACATTTTGTTATTTCCATGGAATCCAGCACCCAAGGGAGGGAGAGATCGGCAAGATGGGTAGGTCTGTGCATGCAAGATGATATAGAAGCAGCAGCTTGCTGTGAAGGAAGCACTGGGAGAGTCTCTGCCACAAGTCATAATGCAATATACCTTGTTTTTTTCAATCTCTCAAATTTTAAGCTTCAAGACTTTTGCTTTGCACATTTGGTCAAGGCAATATTCCTTCAGGAGCTAGAGATTTTCTATGATCCATAGACTTCTTATTTTTTAGGGATATGTGAAAGGATAGCCAAGAAAGGCCTACATCTGGTGAGTTTTGTTCACTGTGCAAGAAACTGATCTTCCCTGGAAATCACAGAATCACAGAATGGTCAAGGTCGGAAGGAACCTGTGGAGATCAGCTAGTCCAACCATCCTGCTCAAGCAGGGTCACCTACAGCACATTGCATAGTATCGCATCCAGGCGAGTTTGAATATCTCCAGAGAAGGAGGCTCCACAACCTCTCTGGGCAACCTGTTCCAGTGCTCCGTCACTCTCACGGTAAAGAAGTTTCAGGTGGAACCTTCTGTGTTTCAGTGTGTGCCCGTTTGTTTCTTGTCCTGCCACTTGGCACCACTGAAAAGAGTCCTTCCCCATCCTCGACACCCTCCCTTCAGGTACTTATGCACATTGGTAAGATCCCCCCTCAGTTTTCTCTTCTCGAGGCTAAACAGGTCCAGCTCTTGCAGCTGTTCCTCATAGGGCAGATGCTCCAGTCCTCTGATCATCTTCATATCCCTACACTAGACTCTTTCCAGTAGAGACCTTTATAAGATAAAGGTCAGGGACCTTTATAAGATAAGTAATAGGGAAGCAAACATGATACAGCTCAGTTTTGTTTTCTTTTGTAGGCCAATTCTGAAAGAACTTTAACTCAACCGTTTAATTAGAAATATTTCTTCTTTTTTTCCCCCTGCTCTTTCTCTTTGTACTTCTGCCTACTTTGAAAGTCTTAATTGTGCAGAGACAAGCTATCTCATTCAGCTGAGTCAGACACACCTCTAAAATCTGAGCTGGTCAAATCAGATGGGGAAAATGTAAACAGGCTCAATCATGCATGAAAACTTTCTCACAGAACGTAAATATGAAATATAATTTGAGAGTTCTAGAAGTGCAAAAACTTGTATAATTTGCATGGCAAAATCAGGGTTAATAAAAGAGGAGCCGAAGCAGAAAGATAGCTTCCATAGAAATGAGGAGCAGAGCGTGAAGGTTTTTTCATTGAACAAGGATTAATCAAGCATCTATGACAGTTTAAAAAGACATGGTATGCAAGGAAGTGTTAGTATCTTTTCATCTGTAAGGAAAAGATGATCCGCAAAATCACTAAGGCAGCTTCCCTGGCCCTGTGTGCACAGCTGCTGATGATTTCATAGGAAAACAAAAGCATGGCAGAAAAAGTAGGACCAACTTTTATAGATCTATATTTGGGATATGTTTTCCTTGGTCTTGGCTGTAAGAATCCAGTGGATGGCTATACTAGATTACCTTCTACCAGATTACTTTTTAACTGTACCCAGAACCTATAAAGCTGATTAGTGCAATGTAGTATTCAACTTTTAATGCTGGTCCTTGCTTAACAGAAAGCAAGCCTTCGCTAAATACAATTCATTCATTTTTTATGTTTCTTTTGGCTGTGGAACATGTGTAATTGTAATGAGAGTTAAGCCTGATAGCTGTAGTATTAAGTGGTATGGTGAAGTTCCAAAACTTTTTTTGTATGCAGCTAATATGCTTCCTATTTATATTAGCAGTCCTAAGCCTTCATTCCTGTAAGCATATGTTCTGTAATTTCTTTTTAATCAGCATTTGAGTTGCAAACAATCTGCCCAAATTATCAGTGACTATTCAGATATTGGGAGAGGATATAAAGATCTCTTTCACTTGTCCTCATTTTGTTTTGGGTACTTTCATCTTAAAGATGTAGGACAAATGCCTATGTCTTAACAAAAGCTCAATTTTTATACAACCTATGTTTAAAGACCATTGCAGCTTTTCATATATCTTTTCATTTTAAAAATAGGTAGGCAGGAAAACTTCTATGCTTTAGCATTAGGTTAGGAATTCTGGCATTAATTCTAGTTAAGTGTGACAAAACCTCAGACTAACAATGTGTTTTAACATTTTGTGAATGATCTACAAGAAACACCAGTAAACATGGCAGAATCTTCTTCACACTGAGAAAAAGGGTTTTTAATTATATATGTTTTGCTAAATATTATGGTGCGAGTTGATAACTGCAGTACTTCTGATTTTCAAGAGAAAAAGTAAACATGAGTAGGGAAATAGACACTTCCAAGATCTCCTCCCTGTGTCAAAGGGAGCAATATTAGATGAGCTTAAGGATAATTTGCTTCACTTTTACACAGATGCTAAGTAACTAATTGAAGGCTACAGCACAATGGTGCATGCTGATCATTAGAGAAATGAAGGGATTTTGAAACAAGCTATGACAATGAAAAGCTTCTTAACAACAACCAAAAAAGCCCAACTCTGGAGGCATCTGGACAAGGAATAATTCACAGCAAGTCCTAGGAGACTATGTGAACAAGAGACTGATGTCCGAGTGTTGTAGGATTGCATTCCCTTGCCTTCACATTTTTCTGTTGAAGCTCTTTTTCCAGTGTTGTACTCAGGAACTTACCCTTGCCTTTTTTGAAGAAACATACTCTTTTCATTTGAAGTGTGTTTATTTTTAACAAATTAATTCAATAGTCCTGACAAAATGGCATGCTTGCTAGGTTCCCCAGAGTTAAGCAGTCCGCATAAAGTAGTGTTGGAGACAAAGATTTTTACTTTTTTGAGATCCAGGCAAATTCGGGGTCCAGGTCTGTGAGAAGGAATTTGAGAGTTTGTACTATCACTGTCAGGATGTAGGGATAAATATACCCTGTGAGAAGTTCCCTGGTGTCCTTGGCAAAGGAGGCCTGTAGTTGTGGGAGAATCTGTGTTGTCAGGAGCTACATATTCTTGTGCAGATGGCCTAGTTAAAAACGAATACTTAAAAATAATGGTGGCAGATTGAATTTTCCTCCATCTCTCTTTCGGCCTTTTAGCACATCACTGACTTTTTAAAGGTGATCATTTTATAAGGGAGATTGATCCACTTCTGAAGTCAGATTTCTGCAAACAGAGATCATTGACAGTCAGCATATTTGTTTTCCAGAAGCCCCTAAGATGTACACAGCCATGGAACAAAAACTTTGAACTGCTGTAATTTCCTTCAGTGAAGGAGATCTAAGAAGTTAATCAGAAAGAAGTCTTTTGCATTATTTATAAATTGAAATTGCATCTCTGATTCCAGTTCTGAGGCAGTTGGCTCAGCCATGGTCAGTCCAGCATGTTGCAGCTGTGTGGAGGAAATGAAAGCATCCCCAAAGCAAAGCATGTGAAATGGTTGTGCAAGTTTCATCCTAACTCCCTGACTTCTTGACTCCTCAATACCAAAGGTAATTGATACGACCGGTGCTATAATATTTGCAAGTGAGCCATATCCCACAAAATGTTGGCAGGAATTTTTCTTTGAGAATGCCTTTTAGCATTGTATTCTCACAATAATCATGCACTGTTTGTTGAAAATGATTCTTCTTTTTACAGTTCATTAAACCAATGGGGCTATTGAATGAAAAGCCTTTAATCACTAGCTAGCTCTATGTACTTCAAAGAAACCTGTAATATACAATTTGAAAGCATATTATGCGATGTTGTATAATTCAGCACAGGACACACTTATGAAATTTTAATCTAAAATCAATATCGTCTTAAACAACCTTCATGCTGATATTTTTAAGTACTTTTCATTGCAGCTCTTGTTGTAACGCTTAAAAGATAGGACAAAATATTCATTTGATTTTGGAGGAAATATCATATGAATTTATCTTCTGTGGGAAGGAATAAACAATTGAATCAGAGGAGGAGTAAGCAACTGAACTATTTTACCTAAACAGCTGTAATCAACTGATATCACTAAAGATCAAGCTAAAATGCTAGAAAGAGAAAAAAGCATAGTCTCATGCTGGACAACAGTTACACAAAATATCTGTTAAACGTATGTAAGGATTCTTCAGTTTAACCTACATGACCTTGATATCAAGCCAGAAACAGTTGACCCTACTTCTCTGCCCTTAGTAGTGAAAAGATAAATAAACAGGAACACAGAACACTTCAGTCATTGTCATTTCACATACCTTAAAACATTTCCATTCTCCAAGAATATTGAAATTCTGATCCTACCACTACCTATCTGTGTACCACTAAAGGCTCATGTAGTTTTACGCATATCAGGAATGCTGCTCACGACTGTAAATTTTCACCTATGCTTAAACATGCAGAAAATTAGAAGTGAGTGATTTCAGAAGACAGCAGTAAGAGACTTGACATAATAAGCATATAATTGATAAGAGACAGCAGTAAGAGAAGTCCTTGTCCTATGTTTTTTGACTAAGAACATAGGTAATTTCAAGTCTTCTTGAGCGCAGCATTCACGGCCAAAGATAGAAAAGTTAACTCATACAAGTGAAATGGTGCATCTGTCTCTCTTACAGAAGGAATATAATATATTAGCTAACGTATTACTTGAGAATATTCTGCCTTTGACAAGGCAACTTTAAAACTTTTTGAGTTTCCTATTCCTTACAGTGATTTTATCAATAATTATTAGAGTTGTGGTCAGCGTCACGGAGTCTAATTGGATGCCTATAGCTAGTGGTGTCCCCCAGGGGTCAGTATTGAGTCCAGTCTTGTTCAGCTTACTCACGTTACTCAACGACCTGGATGAGGGGACAGAGTGCCTCCCCAGCAAGTTTGCTGATGATACCAAGCTGGGAGGAGTGGCTGATAGAGCTGAGGGCTGTGCTGCCATTCAGAGAGACCTGGACAGGCTGGAGAGTTGGGCAGAGAGGAACCTCATGAGATTCAACAAAAGCCAGTGCAGGGTCCTGCACCTAGGGTGGAATAACCCCATGCAACAGTACAGGCTGGGGGCTGACCTGCTAGAGAGCAGCCCTGCAGAGAAGGATCTGGGAGTGCTGCTGGATGACAAGTTGACCATGAGCCAGCAATGTGCCCAATGGTCTCCTGGGCTGCATTAGGAAGAGTGTTGCCAGCAGGGGGAGGGAGGTGATCCTGCCCCTCTACTCAGCCCTGGAGAGGCCTCATCTCAAGTACTGTGCCCAGTTCTGGGCTCCCCAGGACAAGAGAGACATGGAGCTACTGGAGAGAGTCCAGCGCAGGGCGACGAAGATGATCAGAGGGTTGCAGCACCTGCCCTATGAGGAACGGCTGCGAGAGCTGGGCCTCTTCAGCCTGGGGAAGGGAAGGCTGAGAGGGGATCTTATCAGTGCATATAAGTACCTGAAGGGAGGGTGTCAAGGGGACAAGGACAAACTCTTTTCAGTTGTCCCATGTGACAGGACAAGAGGCAATGGGCAGAAACTGAAGCACAGGAAGTTCGGCCTGAATATGAGGAAAAACGTCTTTACTGTGAGAGTGACAGAGCCCTAGACCAGGTTGCCCAGAGAGGTTGTGGAGTCTCCTTCTCTGGAGATCTTCAAGGCCCGACTGGATGTGTTCCTGTGCAACGAGCTGTAGGTGACCCTGCTTGAGCAGGGAGGTTGGACTAGCTGATCTCCAGAGGTCCCTTCCAACCTCGACTATTCTGTGATTCTGTGATTCTGAATATTTGTTATTTTACCCACCTATTTCTTTCACCTTTATTTTTATTGCTAGAATTCTAGAGCTGTAATCCACATTTCTTGCAACTTCTTTTTTCCCTCAGAAGACTCAAAAGCAGGAGAAGGATCAATGTTGTTATGTCAGCAAAAACTAAAAAGGAAATCAAAACTGGCTGATTGAAAGATTTCCACATATCTAATCATGTTGTCCAAAAGAGTTAATTTTCTTCAGCCTACTGAAAAAAAGTATCTTTTCCTTTGATGGCTGACACCTTTTGTAGAGAAAGCTTATCAATGTATATCAAATATTTGAATGTTTATTCTGTGCACAAATCCTAAAACATTTATACAGAACATATTTTATTTGTAAACTATGATACATTGAATGTTTCCCAGGTTAACCAATATCAGGTGAAGTCAAGCCAAAATATTTTCTGCCCACACTGATGAAATGGCAAAGGAATTTTGTTTCCCCTTCTTAAATTAAACACTCTGATTCAACAGCTCTACCTAAAAACCCTTGTGAGAAAACATTTCTTTGTTTAAGATTTAAAACCCACAGAGCTTTTAAGAGCAAATAAAGATTGTGCCAGATGCTGTACACATCACATATGCACTGTGCAGCACTGATTCCTGCTCAGCCATACCTCAGTACAAATAAATAGTATGTGTAGATGAAGCTTCCAAAGAGTTCTCCAGCAAAATCAGGAAACGCCTGATTTTATATTCCTGATATTCCTTATATTTCCTTATATTTAAGCATATCGCTTAAAAAAATAAACTCAGGCTCAGAAGGAGAACGTTTTCTAACCTTCTTCCTTTAGAAGAAGCAGAAGGGGCAAAAATCCAGTTTTCCATCCCACTGCAAGTCACCTTTAAAACTGCATGCTTTTCCACAACCTCAACTCCTGTTCATTTAATTAAGAATGACAGATGCTCAACATCTGGAGAAAATAAGGTCTGATTTAGTGGCCACATTGCACTTGTGGAAACTTCAGACTGCAGGTTTGGAGTTACAGAAAGCTTGAAGTAGATATCTAAGCCAGTTGAACTGCTGAAATGAATTATATGAAGTTATGCCTAAAGGAATAACACAATAAGAAGCTTTGATTTGCACTAAATGGCATATTTCCATAGTGGTATGCAACCAGTGAGTCTAGTCATTCCTCTGTATCAGCCTACTTTATTATCCTTCCTTTGTGTTATATTTGTTAATTTTACTACCTTTATGTTCCTAACTGACCTTTTACTATTACTCATTTGGTACATCTCACCGTGGTATTTTCTGCATAATTCAGTGGTTAAAAAAAAGAAAAATGTACAAAAATGTACATTTTGAAAGAGTATGTGAAATAAAGAAGCAGCATACTGACCATGTACGGGTTTATCTTCAGCTATACCAGACATTTGGTGCAAGCTCAGGAAACACTTAAGTGAGCTGGATCCAGTGAGGACTGTAACATAGCCATAAAAGCACTGCGGCTGCAGGCTTCCTTTGCCTTTATTTATTAAAATAACCTGCTATAGGCTATCCTAACACAAGCTTGCAACCCAGTCTTCTCTGGGGATGATTCGTAAAGCCTAGTATGGGCTCACATATAAATGAAGCAGAATGACTAATGTAATGTTTATGTGCCTGTATGGCATTTGGGAAAATCACAAACACTGAAGAGATCATAGATACTACAAATACTACAACATTGTTTAGGAACACAGCTCTGGACCTGAGGGGTAATGAACCAATTAAAAATTCGTTGCAGGCTGATTTAAAGCCAGAAATAAGGGTTTAGCTGCATTTTAAAGTCATCCCTATATTATCCATGGTGTCCCCTCCTTACTCACAGGAGTCTTCTCCTTCTAAGGTGATAGAAGCTGGTTGTAATGTGGGATCCTTCATTGTAAGGGCACTTCCAAATTCTCTGATATGGGAAGATTTTGTCAGTATATGTAACTGATGTACTTCACCATTTAACAGAACAGTAACCAAAGTGCCATGATGCCTTCAGCGGTTATTCTGCCTGGGAAATAAAAAGTATTAGTCATTCTAGCAAACTTGTTCACCAAATTAGCTGTAGATGTGTTTAGTTTTTATATAATAAAATATATTGAACAAATATTACAGACGACATTTAACCACAGGGCACTGTCTGCAGCAGGTCACTGACAATAGTTTATGTGTGACTTTCCAATGTCTAGTAATATAAGAATATGCATTTTAAAAAAGAGAGAACTAACTTTACTGAGAAAAAATTTTTTGCCTTGTATAAAACTAAATCAGAAACTAAGCCTTTTATGAAGATTATTCAAAATCCATTCCCTCCCCTAGACTTTTTTGTGTTACCGTAAAGTACTTTTTGTATATCTTGCTCCATCTTGATCTAGAAATGAGATTATGGAAGTAGCCATAATAGCTTCTAGTATTTCCCTGCTAAGTACTAGTCCAGGTTTCTGGATCATGGAGTATTTTTTTGAACCAGTTGTTCTACTGCACATATATATTTTCTTCTTTTCAGAGGGAATTCAGGACCACTGCCTGTTCCAGAAAAAGTGTTTCATATTCCCCCAACTGAATCAGGAGTACACAGATTGTGAGGAGAAGATATACCTCTATTGCTCTCAACATTATATCCACAGGTAGAACAGATTTTTCTATAAGCTGATATGAATATGGTCAGTTCAGAGGAAAATGAAATATTTCAACCTTTTTGGAATACTCTTGCTGCAAAATTGAAACAAGCAAAATTGGCATGGATATGTCTGTTGACAGGATGAAGACTGTGGATTTTAAATGAAACATCCTTCTACTGCTGGTATATTCTATATTATCTGAGATACAGGGAGTGAGTTTTCTGGGGAGCTGTCACAATCCCAAAATAGAATGAGCCCTAGGAGTACCATGGGGAAAAACTGGTATTTTATGCTTTCTGGGATTGGGCATTCTTCTTCATAAAGAAAGGAATTTATGTGTCTTATTTTACATTCTTCCCATTACTGACCAACTTGCAATATTTGTTTTCCCCAAACCAGAAGCTTTACAGTACAACCTCTATAAGTTCAAGGCAAAATACCCATTTTGATTTTACATATGGCTTACTATAGTTCTTATTAAGAAAACACTGAGATTTGGTTTCTTCAAATTTTTCAGATTCATTGAAGGAAAAACATTTTGTTACCAAAGTCTGAAATGCTCCTACCTCCAAAACAAAAAAGAGTAGTGACAATTTGTAAACAGCTAACCTAACAGACTCATTTTGCTGAACTAATTTATAACTTACTTGGTGGACTAAGCAAAACATGGAAAGACAGAAAAGAAAAATGACTCTTTTGGCAAAGCTTAAAATATGACAGGTGTGTCAAAAAGCTATAAAGCAAAGATTATTTATATAAGAAAGACGTGCAAGCAAAATTAGATGATTTAGAAATACTTAATAGAATCAGGAAGAAAAATAGAATGTGGGACAATTTTTATAGATAAAACTTTCAACACTACAAATGAGGAAGTTTGCAGAATTTTTGAATAAAGAAATCCTTTATGTCAATAACATTTTTCCAAGGAGGTTGCTATTTGAGCCTAATTCTCAAATTTCAGTTTTCTTCTTAGAGGGATAGTAAGTGCATTCCCTTTGTCCATTCCATGCCTCCTACTCAAGATCAGGTGTACTGATCCTGTACTGTCCATGATGCGTTATCTAACCCGCTCTTGGAAGCCACTCAAGGAAGGAAAACCCACATTCTCCCTAAGCAATCTATTCCTGAGTTTAACTGTGTTCATAACTAGTGTTTCCCCCCATGATGTGTCATTTCACTCTTCTTTGGTGCAACTTAATTTGGTGCAACTTAAATCCATTTCCCCTTGTCCTACCTATAGAGGATATGAACCAATGTTTTTTTCTATTCCTCCCTGAAATAAGCTTTTCTGCGTATGTGGAGACTTGCCTGATCTTCCAGGCTATGTTCAATGATAGACTTCATCACCAGATCACTTCCCCCCAACCTTTTTGTCATTGCCCAGAGATTTCAACAGATCTGTCATCGTTTCTATTTTGGACTTCAGAGTATGTATACATGACCATGACACCGTCAGATTTGTTAAAAAAAAAAAAAAAAAAAAAAAAAAAAAAAAAACTAAACCTGAACCAGAAAGGACTAGCACTTGATCATCCTAATAGAAATGGATGCAACTGTAATGGATGTAAATCATTGATGCTAGCCACATTTGGGGTGATATCAACATCACCCCAAAGTAAAAAGAGGTATCTGTCACAAACTCTGCTGCTTTGTCGGTGTCCAGCTCCCAGCTCCTGGGTACCACAATACCAGCCACTTTTATGCGACTCCCTTACATAACAAAGGCTGTTACTTTGATGTAATTTATACATTAACTGTTTTACATCCTCACAAAGTGCCCCAGGAGGTGGAAGTCATGCTGCCATACTACTTGGATCATTTTCTGACTCTATTTAATGTATTTCTTTCCAGCACTGTTGAACTGTGTTTAGACACCAGAATGGTGCTTGTTCCAGGGCAGCTTACTGTACAATTCAATTTTTTATACAGACAAAGCCCAGATCAGATAAATATTTAAGTAGAAATAGTTTAGCAAGGCTTCTTCCTTCATTATAATCACTTAGTAACAAGAGCTTTGCCTTTCTTCCCTCCTGCTTAGCTCACTAAATACATGCATTTCAGAGCACTGAATAGGTGCGAAATTTCTTTCTTCTCATTAACGATACCATACTAACATCTGTTATCTGTAAGCAGGTTCACATCCTTTCTGGTTTGTATGGCTACTCAGTAAAGCAATGTTCTTCCTTCAAAGAGCTTGCAGTTTACAGACGGTACCATGCTCTGTTTTAAGGCTCTGTTTGCACAGGACGGAACCCAGATGGGGGTCATTAAAGTCTAGTAGGATTGTGTCCATGTAAAGGGTGAACAAGAGAGACTCCCATCACACAGGCAGGCTTTTATTTAAAGAATTGATCAATTCAAAATATTTTTCTTGCAACTTTTCTTCACACAGACCCTTTACCTTTTAAAAAAGAGTATATGATATAAATTGAACATCTTCATTTCCACAATGAGGGTATTTCATTTTTAAAAATAAGATCATTTGTAAGAGAATCTTGTTCAGTCATTTATAAATAGTCACCTCTGTAAACCAAGAAATAACCTTGTTTAAAAAACTACCAATATTGTTGTTCTGCTGTCACCCGCTGGTAATTGAAAATGTGTTTCTGTCAGTTCCTCCTAAGACAGAATGTAATTCTTTCTAAGATCTTGATCTTAAATTGGCAAAAAAGTCAGTGATAAAGCAGCAAGAAGTTGCTACTTGTTCTTTGCACTGGTGATATTGCTACTGCCCTTTCTTATAATCTAAGACATTATTCTTACTGGATCCTGGAAGGCAGCAGCACAGTCCTATTTTTCCATTATCTTTTTCTCCTGAATTGTTATTGAACACTGCTTTGCACTGAAATGAGAGGACTTGCATTACCAAAATACAAATATATAATATATATTATATATATTATATATATTATATATATATAATATATATATATTTATATATATAGACTGGTTTTATTTATATATATATATATATATATATATATATATAATATTTTTATATGTATTATATTTATATTTATATGGGACCAAATCCTGAAGCCTTACTTCAGCTTTTAACTTTGCCACTACTCGTACTAATTCAGAAAGGATTTTACCTAACCAGATTAGACCAAGAATTAAGAACAGCCTTGTGAATGACCCAGGGCTTTATAGTGACTTTATAGAGAACCCTTTCCTCTTCCACTTGAACCACCAGCATCTAAACTACAGTTCTTGTGTTTCATAGAGTTAATCTGATTTTTCTTGTTTTGGTCTCACAGAGAATGTGAAATAAACTAATAAAAATATTCCTCAGAATGTCTGATTGATCTATTGTCCTGAGGAAAAAAAAGACCTGTAAAATGAGAACTAGAGACCAGTTGTGCCAGGGCTGAGAAATGCAGCTTTGTAACTTCAGGACTTGAGCTGCCTCATCCCTGACAAGTAAGAGGAAAGGTGGCATGGCCATCTGCTCTCAGCTGTATACATATATCTCTTGCGGACCAGTGTAAACTAATCGAATGAACAGAAAAGAAGATGGCTTATCCTCAAAATCCCACAGATCCCAAACAACCCCTTCCAAAAATAACCTTTCTTCCTCCCTGGTATAAATACGGATACCCTCCTCCAGGTGTCATTCCTTTTGAATTACAGATACTGTCTAATATGCAACCTTATAGTTCAGCTCAGTCGAAGCAAGAGAAGGGGAGCTAAGGGAAGGATCATAGCTAAGCAGCCTCAGTTACAGTGATGAACAGCACTAAAAAGACAGTGATGAACAGCTTTTTTTGCCGCACAGTTTGTGGTATGCTGCACATTAGTCAAGTTAAGATTTCATGGCTAATAACTTCATGGTCTAAGTCCTTTCTTTTGTTTCTATATGACCACCCCCCCCAATCTTCTCCCACTCTCTTTCACACTTCATACAGGCTTTTTAGTCTTTTTTTTCAGAATCCTTTAATCTTTGCTAAAATTTTTTCTTGATTGGTAGTGCGGGTTGGAGAATCACTCATAAAATACTTCAACTCTCTTGGAAAGCTTAGCATTTGAGAAATATGTGACACCAGCTGACTTGGAGGCTTGGTTTGCTATCTATCTGCAGAGAGTTTCTTGCAGACAATAAAAGTTTCTTCATATCACTGCCAGTATATCTCAGTTATGTGAAAAGGCTACCTGTAGGTCGAGGAGGTAATACAATTCATTCACTCTCACCCACTCCACCCTGGTCTTCCCTCTCTGGGGGTGTAAAGAGGCTAACTACAATCCGAAGGAAGATTTTTGATGTGGACACGTGTCTTTTTTGCTCTAGACTAGAACCATTGGTTCACATCCATTAGGCCACCAAAAGAAAGCAATCAAATGGCAATGATTTTCAATCACTACTGGTTCAGGGTTAGATTCAAACAAGTGACCTGGAGGTGAAATGTTCCACATCCCATTACTGATCCTCTAAATTATTCTTCTCCCACAGATGAGACTTGACACACATAAAAAAGTAGCTTGTGAGACACAGCAGTAGCAAGACTGAGACAGTAGTTCATAATAGATGTGGATTTTGTTAGCCCTTTATGCCTAGGCAATATTGTTATAGTACAATGATAAGACGGAATTATTGATTCTATCAAGTTACTTGTAACCAAGTAACCACACACAACATACCCAGTTTATGAATGAATTCAGCTGTTTTACAGTGTATGGCAATTTATTTCTCTTTATATGAAGAACTGACTTACAGGAACCTCTGTCTTTTGGAACTGTTTAAAAACAAAGAATATCTAACAAAATCCTCTTCCTCAACCCAAAATTTATTCCAGTTTTTTTCCCTCTTTATCCTCTTTCTCCAATAACTCATCAATAGCTGGAAGGATTTTTCAGAAAATTCACCTCTGGGGTGAGACCATATCCGGAGGGGAGAAAAAGTGCCATGTCTCATAGAGGATTTCACCGGGGAAAAAGAAAGGAAGAAAATGAAATTCCAAAATAAAATGTGATATAACAGGTACTTTGGAGACTGGATTTAGTAAAAGAGATAAGAAAAAGCTTTACTTAGACAGTTTCCTTTGCTCACTAGGCAGTTATCTGCCTCATTGGAGAGGAATATAAACATTGAATGTGAGATCTGAGGAAAAACAAACACGTCAAAGGACTTACATTGTTCTACCTCTTCCCTTTCTATCTGCCTTTCTGATGTCTGTCTACAGACATTTGATAGCTCCCTCCAGGGTGCACCCCTCCGAACTAGAAGCCTCGGCTCGTGCACACCCACGCACACACTAAAGATGCCACCAGTATACGATCATGGCAGACTGGTCCTGTTTTAAACAGCAGTCAATAACCGTGTATTTTTTCTGAACTTGAAATACTCTGAATCTTCGAAGGAGTGACTGGAGTAACTTTTTGCAGATATGGGTTTTTTATGCTTGCCTAATGTCCAAACAAAACTTTTACTAGTGCAGTTTTTTGGAGAGTTTTGTTTTTTTCTGGGGGCTGGATCACAGGGCAAAGAAATAAAGAACTGACAAGAAGGAATTTTCTCTATCATTCCTATCCCTAGCAAATAGCTCAGTGCAGAAAAAGAAGGCTCACAATGGATCTAGAGGAGCAGAAGGGCTCTCCTCTAAAAATCTGTGACAGTGACTGATGCAAAAGGATATAGGCAGAGAAGTGAGTGCTAGTAACACTTTTGAGGATCGGTTAAATGCTTGCCCTTTTACTATCACTTCAATTATGTCACCACTTTTACAGGACTTCGACAGGAGTTTTTTGAAGCACTTATAAAATCCAGCAGCTCCTCTTTGCAAAGGATGCATGAAAAATAGTGAATAGGCAAAAAAATAGCTTGCCTATTCCACATAAGAAAGACTGAGTCCTGGATTAAGTAACACCTTCCTTAACACAATGTAAGATTCACAGTGTTCTGAGAAACCAGTTGAGCTGTCAGAAATTACATCCAGACTGACTGTGAGGTACACTGGGACCTTGGTTATGGAATTAAGTCAGAGGGAGCAGATTTCTTCACAGTATTAACTATCCCATATATAACCTAAAGATTGTCCTCTAATACTTATCCAGGATAAAGTAAATCATCTGTCTTTCCACTGACTGCAGAAGGAACCCAGACAGTTAACTTGGAGTAGACAATCAATTTTTAGATAGCTTACATTAGGGGAGGTGAATCCGACCTGTAGTATTTTTCATATAACCAGTATCCTACTAAAACTAATTTCACAAAATTAAATTTAAAGAGCAGAGGAGGAGAATTTTGCCAATAAGGTTTGAAAATGGATGAATGCTTAGCAAGACAGAGACAAAAAGGGCTGTTCCTGCCTGAAGGTGACCCAAGGGAGAAGGCTTGCTTTCAACTGCAGCCAGATTGTATTCTGGGGGAGAAAAACGGGTTTTTAAAAATCTTATTCCATGTGTGACTGAACAGTAGAAAGTAAGTCAGGAAAAAAAAATAACCCTAACACTTGGACTGTGTTATTTGCAATATCATTATTTAAAAGCTAGCATAAATGCTGTGAGGTAGGGGAAGATGTTAACAGAGGATTTTAAGAGACAGAGTATTGCTGTGCTCTCCACCAGACTGAGCAAGGGACTGGGAGCCTCCTTTAAGTCCACTTCCAAAGATTCAGTACAACAGTTCTTGGGCAAAACTACAGTAAGGGTTTTTTTTCTCTCTCTCTCTCTCTCTCTCTTGTCTCTAAGCTAAGCTGAAGTCTGATGTGAACATCCTGGTGCTTGTCACTCAAGTGCTCCCCTTATTACTGTATCTTCTACCAGTACAGGATCTATGGTGTTATTCAGTATTGCTGCCTATCAAGAACAAAGTGAGGATGATGAAAGGATAGTAACAGAAAAAAGTGAAAGAAAATCACTATTTAATAAATTCAGTTACTCAGGGGATAAAAATACTTAAGTGTCCAGAAGGCAGCTATATTGTACCAACAGTTTAATTGGTCTCCATATCAGAAAATTGTCACTCATTCAGCAGAAAAGTGTTTACACAGCAGAAGAAGGACATGTCTGGGACTGATGCTATGGAGAAAGAAAGGTATGAGGAAGGTCCACAGAAAAGGAGGCTGCAAAAGAGAAAGCAGATTTAGCTTTTGCAAACCAGGAACTGGCTGCCAGCTGCAAAACACCTTTACTTTGCAATAGTCCTAAACAGTGATGGCGATCATCCTCTGGAGATGCAGGCTTCACTCGTGGCCACAAACAGGAGGGAAAATGCACAGATAATTATGGGGCCTGGTGTATCCAGAGCAGGTGACACTATTTAGCTGCTTTACTCCCAACTCTGTATTCCTGTTGGAGCATTGCAGTGTTTGACAGAGAGATTTTACCAATAACTTTAGAATAGCTTTAGATTTTCCCTCAGTATTGCAGAGTCTGATAGTGATCTTGGCATTTCTGTACCTGGAAAGGTTTTGTGACGGGGAAGATGACAAGTTTGACAACTTTCAGACTTCATTCAGTTAGAAGATTAAACAGATTAAACTATGTGCAAATCTGTCTGCATTGTGATTGAACTTGCCTCTGTGTGTATATTAGTGGCGTTCCTGCTCGTAGTCAGCTTCAAAACAGTTCATTCAAATTCTCTTGAGAAATCTGCTTGAGAAACACCACTGAAAACTGGGTGAAAATCCAAATACATGAAGCAAAAATCTAATTCACTCCATGAGGAGTAACTATTTGGCCAGCACTCTCCAATTTTGGCCAGTGTTGGCCACACCATTTCTCTCAGAGCCTAACAGCAAACTGGTGAAATACACAGAAAGGAGGAGATTAAAGTGTATGTTAGAGATATTAAACATCATGCCCTTGTCATTGACAACTTTAATTTTCATGTCTGTAAATTTTGTGATCTTATTCATGAGTTATTCACAGGAGTGTTGTGATCTTGTACCACGGTACAGATACAGGAATAAGAACTAATGCGTGGTTTTTTTCCAACCAACATATTATAGCTGAATACAAGTGAACATCAAAAAAGCACCCTATTAGAACATTAAATCACTTGCAAGTGTGACATGAAATGAGCAACTGGAGGCACAGTTTCATGTAATCATATGTGGGGGTATACTCTCTTAACCTTGTTGTTTGTCAGTGGAAGCTAAGGTCTGCTAAAATACAAGCAATGTGAGCAACTGAGGGGAATTTTTCAAGGCCAGCAGTTGAGATGTAATACAAGATCATATCTTTGCTTAATTCCTGGCTCACTGAGCTAGTAGAATATTTGCCAAGATCATCAAGTACCCAGAACTTAACAGCTTCGAAGTTCCTAAGTCCAACCTCTCTTCTTCCTCTGCCATGCTTCTTGCTGTGAAAAGAAAAATATTGGAAGGTTTTGAGAGGCTTCCCAGATTGACGTCTGCTGTTCGATACCCACCTAATGAGCTGCTTAACAACTGTTACCAAAATTAATGAGTCAAGTCACAGTTGTAATTACCATATTGCAGATCACAGTATTGTATTAGATTACCATGGACTTCTATTTAGGAATATTTACACCATGACGAGTGTTTAAACTGTACACCAATGTTTCAGCAGATTGCATGGCCTCATAGTCCATATTTATTAGGCTAGGCAGAAATTATAGGAGTCTTATCATGAATTCTTTGGTTTCAGTTTAGGGGGATCAATGAAGAGCCAGTCTTCCTGTAAGAATATCCAGATGCAGATAAACCTAGGAATGTTAAAAATAACATTAATCATGTATATAAGCAGGCACAGTGGAGGAACAAGGATCTGGTGATGAAAACAGTTATCTAAGCCTAGAAACAGGCACTGACATACATTCTCTCAAATTAACAGTTGATATATATCAGGAGACGTTAGTGCAACACAGTAATTTAACTCCTACTTTAAGCGAAAAGTGGAATGCCCAGAAAACAATGCTCCAGGATTTTAGGATTTCTGAGCTACTTGAGAAAGCATGCTTTCCTTATTTAGAGGTTTACTTTCCTCAGTGTAGAAAGAGGTAAGAAATTGAGTTCTGCACAAGATGTTCCTATGCCTTATCTTGAAAAGACTGTAATTTTACCTTCCTGCTAGTCTCCTCTCCCTGGAAATGAACAAATCTTCTCTGCTTCATGAAATCAGATGATATGGAAATACCAGGGTTTATCTGCATTTGGGTTCAGCTCCTTTTTGTTTATCACTAATAATGCTTCTCCTCTTCTCCTTCTCACTTTTCTTTACTTCTCCAAAGAGAGCCTGTTAGCACAGACAAATGAGGCAGGTCAATAATGTCCACCCAGACAGGATATATTGAGCCAATTCAAGGGTAGGTGGATAGCAGCTGCGGTCCTGCCTGTAAAAGAGCATAGCACTTGCCTCTGTGCAGTGAGTCATCATCAGACCCTTTTATTTACACTTTCATATAAGTGCTGGCAAACACTGATTTATGTGCTGAAAGACAGGAAATGGGTATGGGCATGTTAAAGAGAGAAACACACACACATGCATGAAGAGACCAAATGACCTGTCTTTAGTTCGTCCAGAAGAATATTAAGCCATGAAGGCCTAAAACAGATTGACCTTTTATTAGTTTTGAATTGAGGGTAGATTTCCCCTTTAAAGGCTCAATTATACTGCAGGGCTTGTTGCTTTTTATGATTTCAGAAGATGTCATGGTAACTTGGGCAATGAATCCTAGCCTAGGCTGCTTCAAGTGCTGAATTTCAAGCTCTAAACTGAAGTTTGTAATTTTAATCAATCTGGTGTCTGCAAAATTACTCTATTATATTTACTCTTAAGGAAAATTTATGGCAAACGAGTTGTAAGGACAGATATGTGACAGCATGGTTCAGCCTTATGCCTGGTTTTACCCATTGGAGACAATGAAGTTTTTCTGAGAGGAATTTGATTCCTTGCCTTTTTGGAGAGCTTGATAGATTAATAATATCTGAAGTTCAGCTATAAAGAGCTGCTCTTCTGTCAAATTCACTTCAATCAAGCATTCTTGAGTGGGATATCATCTCTGATTTTTCCAGGAGAGATTTAATTATTTGGACAACTAGAGAGAGACTTTTATTCATTTTCTCCATACCTGAAGAATTGCTTGTTTTAGTTGCCAAGTGCTTTCATAATTAATTCACCTGCTCAGGAAAGAAGAGCCTTGGTGTTAAAGATCATTCACAGTGCAGTTACTCAATTCTGAAACAAATACTTTAACATTAGGCACTGCCATAGTGAAGTGATAGCATGCATGGTGAGTTTGGTGTTTATAGCTATTTTTGTATTTTTAAAATATAGAAAAGTCTAAGTAAGCATTATGTATTCAAGTCTGCATTTTAAACCATGCCTCTCAGGTAATAAGCTTTTCCTAACTGAGAAGCTTTCAGCACACTGATTAATAACCAGACTCTTGGATTGCTGGCTGGAAGAAATCAGATTTATTTCAAAGTATGATTTAGTACATCCCTATGAATGGATGGATGGGCAGGCAGACAGATAGACAGAAGAAATAAAGAAAGGAAGAAAGGAAGGAAGGAAGAGAGGAAGGGAGGAAGGAAGGAAGGAAAGAAGCAAGTAAGTACATGTAAACCACTAGCCAATGTGTTATACTCCTGCTCCCCGGCCATCCCTACACAGAAGATAGGATCGTTATCATTTTCATATTAAGATCTTAATCTATTGATTGAGGCAGAGAAAGAGCTTGTGTTTTCCTGCGTGAAAGTAGCCATATGATGATATTTAAGATGCTGGAGTGGTAGAAGCTCTAAAAATTCATTGTCTATATGCATTCCACCAGGGTACCTCTCTTTCTCTGATTTCGAATAGGTTAAAAAAAATCACCTTTTTTTTCCTCTTATTTAGGAAGAAAAATTTAGCAATTACCTGACCAGTCATTCTGTGTCACTGAGTACAAGCAAATCTGGCATGTGAATCCTTATCCTTAATTTTATTTTTAGGCACCTAATTTGTTTTCCCATTTGATGATATCTTCAGCTGAAATCGTAGGCTGCTGATCTCTTGTTTTTTTCTCCTGCAGAGAATGTAATTGGACACTCTTAACCATGGCACAACTGTTCTAAATGACACAGAAAGTAAACGAAGGCTGCTAGATTAGAGAGAAGTCTCTCAATAGATTTGTGATTAACTTGCAACTATAATAAGAAATTACATGAAAATAAAAATGAGTAGGAAAGGTTAACCAGCTAAGACAGGAAATTATTTCAACAGCAGGGGGAAAAAAATAGAGACAAAGATAGTCTCTTTATAGATACACTTCTGACATCAGCTGGTTCTCAAGAGCAATAAACCAGAGCGAAGAAATAGCCTGTAGGGCTAATGGATACGGTTCAGATTAGACACCACAATTTAAGTCCTACTTCTCATTGCCAGTCTTCTGCATAACTCTGAGCAAATGAAATGCCTCAGTTTCCCTTCCTTCCTCTTTGTTTAGCCTATAAATCCATTAAGTGCTTGCATAATGCATAATGTCAAGTTCTCCAGGCTGGAAACTATAGATATAACTGGACAAAGAATTTTCCATTCCATTCCATTCCAAGTTTTCCATTCTCACACATCTCAGTCATGTGCTCCCTTTGCCAGTGATTGATTACTCAGTATGGCAAAATAGCTCAAAGATGAAGTCTGTGTCTAGTGGTTACGAACTGAATTCTTAAACTGTGATTCTTAAACTAAAAGTAAAGAAGAACATATGCCCACAAATAGTTCAGAGTAAATCAAAGTTTCAGTAAGGAACTCCCACGTGAAAAAGGAGGCCAGATGAGAAGTGAAACAAATAATATTTTTATTTGCAGAATTAATAAACCAAAACTCTTTTTTGGGTAGATTTTCCATTATTCTAGTAAAAGGTGAGATTATAGCTCTTTCCACGGGTAAGGACAGAAAAGGAGTCTCTGGCAATTTTCTCAAAAATGATTAAGAACAAGCTAATTTTTTCACCTCTAGTTACCTGTTAAATTTACTTGAAAGTAGTCAATAGCTTCAAAAGTTATCAAAAACAACCTCCTGTAAGATAATGCACTCAGCCAGTGTGCTTGTTTAAGGCTTGTTTTCTTGGGAAATCATGTCTTTTTTAAAAAAATACTCATTATTTTCATTAACTTAGCTTGCACAGTTTGTAGCATGCACTCCCAAATGAGCCAGTCAGCACAATACATGGCCAATTCCTGCTTCAATTTATTTTAAGACTCTGGACATTCCTCTTTTATAGAGAGGCAGTAGGTCAAAGTTATACCTACTGTAGCACTACTAAAAGGAAAGGAATTGCTCCAGAGACATCTTTGTCTTATAAGCCATCTCTTATGCTTGTCCGTGTTTGGGTCAGCTGTCTTCTTTGTTCTGAGTGGGTTTGATTTCATAAAGCTTCTCGGGGTGCTCTTTTTTATTAGTTCAATTATTTTTTTTCTTATAGTGTTCTCTTATCATAACATTGGCAGCACAGTATTCTCTTTGCCTGGGTTGAATATAACCACAGTCAATAACATGAATCCAAAATAAATGGTCAGCGCCCTGTAATACAGCAAGTATTAAGTTTACGTGTTCTATTTCAGCCAGTTACATTAAGTCAGACAACTACTTTTTACCCCTCACAGTGCCTGTGAACTCAAAGAGGTCGCAAAGGGGTAACAAAACAGTATTTGGCCTGCACTGTTTCACTGGTTTACATTAATGAGTACAATCATGTTGGGCTGCAGCCTGCAGGCATGTTGCTATTGTACCCAGTTCTCCATAGTTAAAAATAAATAAATATTTAGAACAAGAATAAGCTATCTTGTGTGAGCTAAAAAATAGAAAGCTAAAGCAAAAGTAATCCTCAAGGACATAGCTACTGTCTGGGAAAAATAGGTCTGCAATGCTTGTAAGTTTTTTCCTCGATTTTATACACTTCAGTTCTTACCTCAAGTCAGAGATCAATATAAGCATCACTTTGTTTAGGGAAAATAGATTTCTATTATTTGCATTAGAGCAGATTGACACCAGCTTTCCCTCATGCATTGCAGAGAAGAAGGACCATAACATAGGGGTTGGATATAGGTGGTGACAAACCAGTGCTCCTTGAATTTCCCCAGATTACCATGGAGGTTTTCTTGCATAGATGCCATTCCGACCCACTATTTCTTCTGCTCCATGCATGTGGTCATTCTTGTGAAAAATCAGAAATCCTTTGCTAAAAAAATTCTCTTGTAACGTTCGGGTCTGTTATTAGAGTAGATGTCTTTTAGCCTGGGCTCAGACAAGAGATCCTGTGTGGAAAAGATCTGAAGACTGAACTCCTCACCCTTGCATAGACGCTGTGGTCATGCTAGGGTCAATATAACTCTCACTCTACTAAACCAAAGGGTTGGCAATCTAAGACATGAGAACTTTGGACTATGGGCCAACCTGAGGGTTCTCCTTGGGTAGTAATTCAAAACTGAGTGGTCATTTACTGATGTTACTCAATTGCTCATCCTCTTATTCACCTCACAGCTTGAAAATGAGCTCCCTATTTAGACATTTTTTGGTAATACTCCGTGACTTACTTCTTTCCTCATCTCAGTTTTTCTCTTTTTTTCTTGTTGAGGTGTTCTTGACTTTAAGAGCAAACCCTAAAATAGGGCATTTCAATTTCTCTTCCCTTCTAATCATTCAAATTGTGATCACCTTAGCAGATGAGGCAACGATGCCAAATAAAGCAGAATCATCACTGGGCTTGAAAGCAGGTGCTATAAATAGCTTTTTCCAATGAGGCAGAGCTTACCTGTATCATTTTTTAAGTCTGTCTGCACAATCAGGCAGAGCTTGCCTAGTTAGACACTAGTCATTTCTGGCTACCAGTGCAGCCAGAAACATGGCAGAAATGTGGTAAGAAGCCAAAGAAACAAGCTTCTGGAGGATCTCGATGTATCATAGGCTATAGCATCTTCAAGTTTGTTTTTGGATTCAGGCTGTTATTGTCCATACAACTCACCTGCTATAGCAGCCTTCAACCTCCAGAACTGTCTAGCAAACATTTTCTGTTAGTATGCAAGGTATGCAAGAGAGATAATACAAGTAGAGAGAAACTCAAGTAAAGCCACATTAAATTAAAGCAACAGGCAAGCATACTGTGCACTTGTATCAATGTATGTTAGGAATGAAGAGTGTCCCCATTAGGAAACTGGGTCCTTCCATAGAAGTCTGGATCTTTATAACAGTTTATAACAGTTATAAAACAGACATCAGATGAATGGAGAACTAGAAAAATTCAGCTAAACATCAGGATTTTAAAGTGGTACAAAATGGACATTCTGTAGAAACAAAAGTAGATAGAAAGCCCAGATTTTACTATTACAAGCTGAATTACTCCCATTGGACTGAGTAGGACTAACACATTCATGCAGGCAAGAATATAATCCTTTGAAGCATCTCAAAGTTTCCAGAGTTTTTTCAGTCCTTCCGTCATCTTGCTGCTGTCCACAGGCATCCCTTGCTAGTAGACTTCTCAAATGTTGCTCCTCAGAGACACTTGCCTGGCTGTTGGCTAGAGCATCTCTGTATTGCTAATGAGCAGACTTCCTTCCACAGACGGTGCAGTACTCTCATCTGATCCTGTTTCCTACCATCTGTCCATTCAATCATATCCTGCTTTGAACTTTTGCCCTCTTTAACTCTCCATGCAGGCTTACAATCCTTAGACATAAAAATACATAGATATACTTATGTTTATCTACCATAGCCAGAGCAGCCTCGGGGATAGTGATTTAATGGCTCCTGTTCTGAGGATAAAGTTGTTTATAAATATGGATGTAACTGGACATATCGGTGGGAGGCAACTACGTATTATCCCCAGGTGTCTCTCTAGGAGATCTAATTCATTTAGTAAAGCATCCCTTTAAATGCATACACACACACACACACACACACACAACTGCAATTTAGGTGGCCTCAAAACAAATCTTTTCCATTGACATGAACAAAAAAGTTGTTAGGATGGCATAAAAATGATAGATCCTGATTCATTTAGTTTGTGCTTTTACGCTCCTCCCATATGAATGTGAATTAACACAAGGGGAGGACTGTTTTCTCTCCCAAGCCTGTTCCTGAAATGGGAGATCTACATCTTCAGAGAAAGTTGGCCAGTCTTCCCCTTCATTCAGGTCTCAGAGGTTTGCCTGCAGGACATGGTGCAATGGGACACCCTGGAGGTTTAGCTAGGCAGACCATCAAGTCCAGTGTACAAATACAACAATAAAAGAGCACTGTTTCTCACATAGATAGATTCCTTCTTTTTTTCCCCCCTGAAACTGCAGTTAATATCTTCTGCTGATACTGCAGCATTCCTCTAGGCTGTATGTCAGAACTGGGATCACTTCTTTGCTTTTAATCCACAAAGTTCACACTGCCTGTTCCGCAGGGGTCCAGTTAAGCTGTAGGCAGCAGGAATCACTGCAGAATGCACACCTTAGCCTGCAACTCTCCCTTAAGTAGGCTATTTTGGTGGTGTGCTAAAGGGTTTTCCATCCTGGTGTATGGTTTCAGTTCCTCATTGTGCAGTCAGATTAAAACAACACTATAAAAACTGTATCTCAGAGATAACCAATGGGTAAGATACCAAGTAATGACATAACCTTTCAAATGATCTAAATAACTGATCAAGCACCAGAGGAATAACCTTTTAAAATCATTAGATTTTGTAAGCAGATGTACAAATAATTAACTTTAAATTATGCAGCCAGAGAATAATGTAGATTGCGAATTTCAAAGTCAGAATAGCTGTAATTACAAAGGGAAGAGAATGTTGCTTAGAGAAGGCAAACATCTTCTACTGATTTTTAAGTAAACTAGTCAGAGAAGGCCAGCATGTTCTATTTTCTGTAACGTTGGGGAACTGAAAAACAGCAGGACCAGTACTCTAACTTTCTTTGTCCTTTCTGGAAATGCTCCTCCTCTGAGCTTCTGAATCACTGGCTTTATTTCTATTTATACGATAGTAGTTCCCAAGACAATGCAAGACAGTTTTCAGGCACTGGAAGTCAAGTCCCAGTCATCTCAGCTTTTTATTTGCATTTACAAAGGGCAATGTTAGAATATTCCTAGAGACAAAGAGGAAATTTGACGAGAATTCACACTATTTTCTTTTGCAAAGGGCAGCAGGCACATATAGACACAAACAAAAAGAGGCAAACTGCAAGAAGATTTCTCCAGTCAAAAGAGGATGCTAACACTTGTTTATGAGATAAAGGAGGTGGCAGGAACCACATCCTTTATGTAAAGCATTGGTACATGGGCAAGACATTGCTGAAGAAAGTATTTATTTCTGGTAGGGAGATCCATAGGGGATACGGTCAAAGACAGATGAAGAGAGAAAGAGCATGAAAAAGGACACAATGGGGAAGCTGAATGAGTAAAAAACTTGCAATAGTGTGAGGATGACTCAACAGCAGTAGTTGGGAAAAACAGACTCCCTCCAAAGTGCTCTTACCAGTAGAGATGCAAACCGCAAAATATTTCTGTGTTTCAGCTACTGAAGTGTTTCTGTTCCATGGATAAAAGTTTGCTCACTTCTTTGTCTCGTCTGGTTTGCAGTATGAAAAGGATGGAAGCTTCATATGAGGTTTCAGATTCTTCCATACTACTAAAAGGCAATTTAAGACTTTCCAAAAATGAATAGAAAGGCTGAAGTATTCTTCACTTTTTTTCCTGTCAATTGCCCTGGTACCTAAATCATCTTCTAGGCTCTGTGCCCAAAATCTTTATGTGGTGCTATAGAAAAGCAGAGCAATCGTTCTTCACCTGTAAGTGAAAAATAGTGTTAGTATAATGAGAACAACCCCTCTAGGATCTACTGTACTCCAAGGACTTCATCGGGTGTGGCAACTTGTTCCATTATGACCAGTCTCTGTATTGTTACAATATGCTGACACGTCCCCAAGATTTAAATCTGCTGTAAAGCCAAAACAAGGTAGATACAGAGAGTTAGTCTTAGCTGATATCAAAAATGTTTCTGCATTTAAAATATTTCTTGCAGTATGTCACTACCTATTTTGGTATATATTTACATGGAGATATTGACCTGTTCTCAACTTTCAGAAAAAGTCTTAAAAAGGATTGTAGCTAAATACAAGCTTTCTGGCTGACCCAAATCCTGAATGCAATGCTTGAGACCTGGCCCTCCTTTGGTAGCTAGATCAAGACTCACTTGCAGGGTCCTGGCTTTCCAGAGCACCCCTTGTGGATGGACTCAGACCCTGAACCCGAGTAGTTTCTCCTGATCATACTCTTACCTACATGAAGTCAACTTTGAAAACCAAACTTCCATGCACAAATAGCTCTACTTATCCTTCTGCCTACTTTGCCCAACAATGTAAATAAAACAGACTCTCATAAGTTTTCTAGGGTTATGCTCATTCTGTTTGGCCAGCTTTTCTCCCCCAAAGTAGTCACAGGCAATGTGCCACAGGTCTTCTAAGTACTGTGTACTGTTCCCCCTTGATACTCTCTGTACCCAAGGCCAACATCTGCAGTGAGAGGAAGTTCTGCTAAACAGTATATTTTATAGCACCTTAATCCACACACTATAATAATCCTGTCAACATTTTTTTTTTTTTTTTTTTTAATAAGGGACAATTGAATTTGTTTTTGCCTGTTTTAAAAGATTATTAGGAAGGCTTACCTGCAATTTTTTGGGGAGATTAAACAGAGGGAGAGGTGGATGCTTATCACCTGCCACTTGGAGAGGCTCAATGTACAATATGATGTAAAGTTTGCATATAAGCTTGTAAGGCTTGATTACCTGCCAACACAGTGCTTGAGCTCAATTACTCAAAATCACGCCCACACAGACTAGCCATACTTGATTCTGGCAAGTAAATTTTTCCAGCTAGAAAGGGAAGCAGCACTTGCTAGACAAGATATGAGTAAAAAAAAGTCATCTCTGAAAGGGAAGCAACAGAAAGGAACTGTGGGGTGATGTTAAGAACTAATATTTTCCGAGAAATTGGTCTCAAGGCTGTGTCTGAAAGTTCATACCTTAGTTCATTGAACAAGAAGCTACTTAAAAATAAACCAAGATGGAGAACATAAGCAAACCTGATGATTGCCTGTGGTTCTCCTCAGGCTGCTTGTTTGATATCTGGATTTCATCAGCATTTCTGAAGATAGGAAAACAGCAATAATGATTTCTTGGTGCCTTGGTTATTTCCAGATGTTGTGATACTGCATGAATTTTTCCTTCTTCACCTGCATTTCAGGTAAAACCTAAACTACAAGCCCAAATTACCATGGAGTTACTGATCTCTAAGAAATTGCATTAACTGATACCCGTGCAGCAGCTTCTCCTGAGTCACTCTTCTGCCTAATATTTTCTCTTGATTCACTTATTATGTAGACAACTCAACATTATGTGCTCACAACTGTTTCTAGAAAGACTCCCTCAGATTGCGATAATGAAAAAAGCTAGTCAGATGGTTTACGAATGCACTGTTATTTATTACTTGCAAATAACAAAAACTGTAGGTTCATCACATCTGTATTTGTTAGCACTTATCTACCTCTCAGGTTCCTTGTTAAACAAAAACATACACTTCCAAGCTGAACTCCATAGTCTTATATAAGTAACTTCTGAGAATTAGAATTGAAGTACCAGAATGAAATATGTATTAACCAAGGCTTAGTGTGCTATGGTGACAAAGTGCTGTTTAGAAAGAAATGATTGATGATGAGAACAGTCTTTCACTGCAAAGTTGTTCTGCAATACAAAAGCACAGCTAAAGTAAACATGGCAGGAAACACAGGAACATCCAGTTCAGAAAACAGAGGCAGGAGCTCAGTGTCAACACTGAATAAGCAGGTGATATTCACTAGTTGCTCCACTAGTGAATTTCTCCAGAAATATCTCTCTAGAGAAAACAATCTCATCTAAAAATAAGTACAAAATAAAAATATTTTGCTTAAGTATTAGGGAGACAGAAATAGGTCTGTATCAAGTCCTCTGACTCTCACAGAGAAGAGCCTGCAATTGAATTTATCTCCATGAAACTGATATTGCTGAATCTGTTACTATTTCATTAACGCTTGGAAGTCTGATTAGGGCTTTATTTAGCAGATATTAGGTGTTTAGATCAAAAACGATCATCTCTTACATTTTTCTTGAAAGATGTAACATCTGGAAATGATTGGAATATGAGACCTTCATTATTCCACAGAAAGAACAGCCAAAATGGCAGTATTTTACAGTAAGCAATGGAGAAAATCTTTTAGCAATGTATTAAATTGTCCCTTTTACTCAATTTGAAAGTGAATAGTTGAAATAGAGTATTTCTGTAACGGCTGACCACTTCCATCAAAAAAGTACACTCCAAAATCAAAGATAGTTATATTAGAAGTCACTGTTTCAAAGAAAAATTAAAATTTCATTATAGTTTATGAAAGATGGTGAGTAAAACCAATTCTGTGTGTAACACTTTTGACCTTCTCTTTCAATCTTCTTTATTTTCTTTGTCTGTACCCCCCTTTTTCGTTCCACACTTACTCGCAATAAGTGGGTCATAAATTAGTGCAGATTAATGTGTAATAAGATTGGATTCTGTTCACGACTGCTACTAAAGCTGGCTAGACCTTGGGGAAAAGGGTGCATCAGTGCAACATATATGTTTTATTTACATTTCTAAAAGAAGTGAGAGTCAAATTAAGGTGGTAAAATACACCAAGAATTTGGTTGTGGAGCCTTTACAATGAGTTCAACTTTGATGACATATGAGTCTCTTGAGTCAATTTTAAGACCACACAGTCCCACTTCCTATATCTTCATGAGCTGCGTTCTAGTGGGCTGAACAACATGGTGATTTTTTCCACTTCTCACATTTCTAGATGAACCTTTTCTTCGATCAAAGATGATGAAGTGAAATGAAATTATGAAAGGCAGAAAACATAGAGTCTAAAGTGTGACCTAGGAATCTTAATTTTCCTCAATCACTGCTGTAACGGAATGTAAGTTTGCAGCAGCAGGAGTGAAATTATAGTACAAATTACCATGCTATGCCAGATAAATTATTCTCTGCAGCATGGTTATTAAGTGATAGATAAATAACTAACACCATAGGACTGATTGACAAAATATAAGTGACCTGGAGCTAAGCAGGGCACCATGGAAATAGCATTGCAGAGCCGCTAACATTTTAACACAGAAATGAGATTTACCAGAGCAGAAAAGTCTTAAAATAGTATATGACTAAGACAGCTACAAGTTAAATAGGTACTAAAAGCTTTTCAGATGAGAACTCCTAGCCTCATGACTTGCCTCATGTAAACTTTTCTTAAACAAATGTGATACTGAGCCCCGGTGCACATTCTATGTCTTTAGAGGACATGAAACTGAGCTTTAGACTCCTGCTAAGTGAGGATGACAGGATTTTTCCCTTCAAATGGATGCTAATAAATGCCTATCTTCTTTAACAATAGCTTCAAAGAGAATGCGGGCAATGGGCCTAGAGGTTATTCAGTGACACAACCTCCTCAAGGTTTAGAAGCAGAGCTAATAGGGAGGAGGGAAATGCTTCAGACTACTGCCAGTATGAACGCAAGAAGTCACTGGAGTATATGGATTCTCTGGAGAATTCTCTTCTGTTATTTCAACAGCTGGGATCTGCTCCCTTTAAGACATTTCTGTGCAAAAGGCTTTTGTAGCAGAACAACTTATGTCCTATTATTTGTGATTTCTCAAATGTTTTCTATCAGAACTTGTGATGTGATTATGCAAAAGTTGATGCCTGACTTGGAAGAAAACAGTTTTGCTCAGATCATCTCTAGGAAAGAGGAAAATTCCCACACAAGGGAACGCAAGGCCTTGGAATAGAATTTTAGACAAAAAAGGCTGGGTCAACAGCAAGGAGAAGAATATCAGCTTTTTAGAAACTGTATATCTGTCTTATATTGGGCAAAAAATACTGATTGGGAAAGAGATACCATACCTCCTCTGCCAGGGGAAAAGTCATGATGGGCAGAATCATGAAGTACACTGGACTAGGAAAAACATTTCATAAGATGCAAGGAAAAGCATACATGTTCTTAATCTAGATTTTATATTTTTTGTGCTGATTTGAAGAGTTAGTGCCGAAAACTTTGCATCAGGCACTTCAGCCATCATGTACTACAGAAGAAGAAAGCTGTTTATCAAGTTCCTACAAAGCCAGGGTATGCAAAAGTGGATTACTGTGGTGCCAGTGGCGACCTCTCACAAAGGATCTGATACCCAGATAGATGCTCCAAAAAGCAGTCTGGCCTCTAGCCACATGAAGAAGCATGACTAGCAGGTATCTCTAATAGGTGGGGAAATGAGACAATATTTTGATATTTCTCTTTATTCCAGTGACACACTTATAGTCTGAAAATCTTAAAACATTTCATAAATTATCATTGACATGTTTAAAATGGCAGGAAGACATTGTGTGTGTGTGTGTGTGTGTGTGTGTGTGTGTGTGCGCGCATGCGCGTGAGTGTGCGCGCACACTTATCAGATAGAAAGAATGTATACAGGTAGAGGGAAGTTACACAAAGGCTGAATAATGATTACCTAAGTCAAGTGGATATTTAAAATTGAATTAAGTCTGTCTAATTAAGTGTCCACATAATTTAACAGAGAACTCCAGCAGAAATAAGGGGCTCATACCATAGACTAATAATGAGTATCTCGCTAGAGAAGGCTCTTGTGTGATATCTTGCACACAGTTATGGCCTCCAGTGTTTCAACAATTCAGAACAAGCTAAGAGAGAAAGGCAGAAAACAATGCAGGCAGCTAAAAAGATCCCTGAAATAAAATGAATGTTCTGGATGTAGGCAAGTAATCAGAGCAACCAGCAGCGGTCAGGCTGAAGACCAGATTTTGTTTTGCTGCATCCAGTAGGAACCTGGCCTCAGGTTAAGAGTTTAATTTCCACCTGAGGCTTCAGTGGCATGAAGGCAGTAGGAAACACTAAGCAGAAGTCCTTAGGTGGAATTTAAGGAATGTGAACTTAATGCCTAACTGACTTTGAGAACCTGGGCCCCAAATGCTTTAACACGGGTCATTCGCAAAATAACTTGTATTATATGGAAACCATGTAGCAGAAGGGCTGTGAGCGTAACTGGCAAGTTTTTAGCTCAGTATGTCCACAAGGAATCAAGAAAGTTAATCTCAATCTCTTCATATCACTGACTTTAGTTACATTGAGTAACATTCGGAGTCCAATACATTTAAAAGCATCAAAAATCAGTTTTGGTTTTGACAGCTATCTTCCCCCAGTCTTATGTTATTTAGTCTGTTTCTCTTTTGAGTCACTAAGAAACACCAGTATTCACTGAAGGGATCATCACTTTTTTTTTTCTTCAGTGAGTCTGACTGGAAACCAAAGGGATGAATCCAGCACAGGCATGCAGAAGCCCCAGCGGTCACGTAGAGAAGGTCCATTGTGCCCATCCCTACCAGCCCAGCTGCCTGGAGTTTGTGAGTGGAAGAAGCCACAAAAATAGAAGCAGCACAACTGACTTACTGTCTCCTTAACACAGAACAAAATGCTGGCAGGTGACAGTAAACAGAAAGGGATTGAAGAAGATGGCTCTCTAGAGAAAGGCCCTTGTCAGAACTTTTAGAACACAAGAAAAAGAAAGGCAGATTTTTGTTTTCTTGTTTCCAAGTCAATTTTGAAAGTGAGCGTAGCTCTGTAGGGAAGAAGATTGTTCCCTGGGGGAATTAGGGAAGTTGTAGAGGTTCAAACAGAATGAAGAAGAGGGGAAAAATCAATTTTTTTTTTCCTAGAGGATTGCTTTCAGCAATTGGTGCTCTCTAAAATCAAGGCAGAAATTAAAAGAAAAAATCTAAATACTTAAATATTGTGAACAATTACAAAGCTTTAATCATTTACCAGTGAGACTTCTGGGTCCCAGGAAAATGTAGAGTTAGGAGTCATTGAGTGTTTAGGACTAAACTTGTTGCCTAAAATTTTAGGGCAAGTCTGGGGCAGATGTAAGAATAGAAGTTCCTTCAGCGGATGCTCTTTCTTTCTTTCCTTGGCGCCTGTCCGTTCATCCATCCATCAGTTTGCTTATTTTTTCTCTGAACATTTCTTATGCCAACAAAAAGAATACCACATGGTCATGTAATCAGCTGGTATGCTAATATGTGCATATGCTCTCTAGCATAAAAGGACTAATTTAAGGTTGGATAGCATTTCCTGACCTTTGGAATGGAAGACGCTTTTCTCCTAGCTAGTGAGACCCAGATATAAATAATACAGTTAGATATTAAAACTCAGCCATTTAATACTTTCCCCTTAGACCTATTTCAGTAGCTACATTTTCTTGCAGCAGCAGTCCAGGTATTCTCCTTTTCCCTGTATAACACTGCAAAGTACAGAGCTTACAGCTCTGCCCTTAATTGGTAGTGGCATGTTGAGAAAAGCTGATGGTTCTGTAAAGTCTTGCATGCATAAGAAGATCACTGCTGTCTTTAGTGTTCAGGTTTCCTGAAATGGCAGCTCTTTGCCTTCCATTCTCCCCCTTCTCCTTTCTTCATTCACCCTCCCCAAATAAAATCTTCACAGGAAAAAAAAATCAACTAGGAGCAGGTGGTTTTAAGCAAAGCAAATTATGTTTTCTGCTTCACTGGACTGTCTCCTGTCCTGCAGTATGGGAGAGCATACTATGGCTTCTTGCACCACAGTAATCATGTCCCCCACAGGCACATCCTTGGGAAGTCTGGGAAGGGTAGCCCATGCTGCCCTCTCACTAATGGCACAAGAGACTGTCACAGTGAGGAGAGGAAGGAAGGAAAATGAAAAATTTAGGATGGCTGCTCTAATCTGAGGCAGGGAAGTTACCCTATATGACTGCAGGATGTGCACAGTGGCTCAATCTCTACTTAAGAGGATGATTTCTGAGTTTGGGAAGAGTAGAAATATTAGTTCCTCATAAAAATGGTTCAGAACAGCAGCAGAGAGCTGAGCTCTTACATTCAGCAGTAATTTCAGGACAGGATACAGCATTAAGGGGAAATCTAAGGTGAATGCAACAAATTAGCAGCTGGCCTCATTTTGAAAGTTTATAGTGTGTTTTCACTTACATGAGGTAAAATCAGTTACTTGTCTAAAAATCAACAGGAAGTCTGCAGTTGTGAAAAAATCTGAAGCCACATCATCCTATTCTCCAAAATATTTGGTACATGGAGTCTTCCCTCTGAACTGCTCAAAATGATTTACAAATGCTGTTTCTCATAGCCCATCCACTGATTCTGTAATAATATTACCCAGCCAAGCACACATTTCCCATTCAACTAACTACTTCAGCTTTCCTACTTGCTTATCAGAAAAACACTCTGTGCTTGTGCTTGCTGATGCTTGCAGAAGAATTTCACCATCCTTATTTGATTCCTGTGAATGGGTGGAGACTATGCAACCTTTTCTTTTCTGACAGGTGCTAGGAATTGCCTTTGGGGATGAACCTAAGCACAATGGGGATAAGTAGGTTCTTACTCAAGGTTCATGCTTTTGCTCTCGTCCCTGGTCCCAAAGCTCCATCCAGCATCTGTCCAATCCCCCACTAAATACTCTTAAGTTTTCCACTCCCTGTAAATGTTACAGAATAAGCATAACCAAGTCCAAATATTTCTTCTGTGTATATCACAAATCTGGGTAGCATTCAAGCTACTTCCTTGAACAGGAGTATGAGATTTTCTTTGGGCCACTATCTTAAATAGATGATGAACTTAGAGATTGTTTCCAATAGAAGACCTCTCCTGTATTACCAAAGACTTCAAGAAACATCTTCTTCCAGACAAAAGCATGGAGGAAGCATAGATATTTCTAGAAACTGGCCCCATTTACTGGCTGTTGCCCTCCACTTTAAATCTGAACCTGATACTAGCAGTTTCTGAGGGCTGGATATTGTGGCCAAAGGCACAGAAACTTGGAGGATTCAGGATGTAACTATGTCCAGATCCTAATCTAGAAATGGGTCAGCTCCAAGCCCTGAGGAAACATGCACACCCTGTGTCTTCCAACTGAAAGCTGTACAACTCCAGGGCTTGACATCTGTGTTGAGGCTTCTCTCCCCAAAACCCATTTGCTTCAGAAGGTGGGATGTTGGAGGGAGGGATAGGAGCCATAAGAAACAAATGACTATCTGCAAGAGGCAGCAATTGGACTCAGCATGTTCTGCTAATACACACCTGATAAAAAGCATTTTTTTCCCTCCTCACTGCAAGCAACCAGTTTTATTAACATTGAATGATAATGCAGAATGACTGTAGGGGGAAAATGTTTAAAATAATAAAAAGAAACCCTGCAGGTGAGCAAGATTGATTTTAATAAATGCTACAAAAGAAATATATCTCTGGGACATTTTATCCCCCCCCCCCCTTTGGAGTGTAAGATGTGTGGAGTCTGGTGTTGTCAGTCTTACCAGCAGGAGGCCCATGACAGGTTGAACAGTGTGGCTGACAGCATTGAGTCAAATCTCAATGAGAAGTAATGCAGTGCAGAATGGCCAATATTACAGATTATTTGGGGGAGATGGGATGCACCAAGGTTATTCAGATATTACATAGAGCAAAAATAACCCCCCAAAACCATCAACTCACAAACAAATCAGAATGACAGCTCTACCAAAAAAAAAAAAAAAAAAAAAAACCAGCAAGAACAGAACTCCATCAGGTTCAGATCATACAGAATTACAAAGAAAAATGTAAAAATATCACTAGCAACAGACAAGTATTAAATCTCACACTCCTTGAAGGAGGCAGATAGAGTTGCAAAAGCTCAAATTTATATAAAAGCACAAATTCTGGTACCTTAAGATTACATCCATACTGAAAGTGATGGATGCAGTTCAACATGACCCCTTCTTGCTATTGCACTCTTCAGTGATCATGTAGTTCCCATTCATGTGTTTAACTCTCCAAGACTTAACAGGTAATGGCAATGTCACTCCTACAGCAATTACTCAAAAATCAGCTACGTGGATGTATAGCACATTAGATTTTCATATTATGTGATATTTTTGCTCATATTGTGAAAAATCAGCTTAAATTTTAAGGTTGTTTCTCTGCAACATGTTGTACTAAGTTTTTTTTTTTTTCTCCCACTTGTCTTCAGAAGCCATCTCCTCATGCCACTCACTCTTCAGGATGGCAGTGAACAGCCTGCTGAGCTACAAAGTCCTGTTATTTAGAAGAATTCTTGTTGGAGTTTTTATCAGTGTTCTGCAGCAGTTCTTATCTGGTATGCTTCTTGTTAGGAGAAGAGAGCTTGAAGGCCTTCCGAACTTTGCATCTTGCAGCTTTTGCCTGCCTTCTTAGGCTTTAATGATCTTTTAGACTATTACACATTGTCTGTATGAACTAGGTGGTTTATCACAATCCCTGTCACATAAGAACAAGTCTGGGAAGCTTCTGTCCTCAAAAGAGATTATGTGGGAAAAGGATTCTTTATCGCTTCCTGTGAATATCGAATTTTGGACAAACCATCATGATGTGCCAGTATGGAATCCTATTCCAAATGAAAGCTTCATTGTATCTAATCAGTTTGGTAAGTTGGCCATTTGGATAAAGGGACCTCATGGGCAGAGCTAGGGAAGAAGTTTTTAGGGAATTGTGAATTCATTTACTACAAAAAAGAAAAAAAAAAAGCAGAGTGTGACAGAGGGAGACAGAGAAGAAGCAGTAGCAGATTTGGGGCAGAGGAGGAAGATCAAACCTATTTGCAAATGTGGATCGCATTTGGTGATTAGTCTCAGCCAAGAAAAATGATAGTTTTTTTTTTTTTTTTTTTTTTTTTTTGGTAAGCTTTCAAATCAAAACTGGCTTTCTGTTCTGAAATAAGATTTTTCTTTGGAAAAATGTATTTAAATAAAAAGAGAATGAAAAAGGTCTAGCTTCAAATAACAAATGAGAACACTTGGTGTCAGGCTGAATGCAGTTTTTCAGTTCAGCATCACCCTCCCCCCACCCCAATTACTTTAAATGTCACAGATACAATGTTCTGTTTTATTTTAACTCACATTTCTTCTGTTCAATTGGATAAATACATAAATAAATAAATAAATAGAGCTATTATTCACCAAGATCTGCTTAAGGGAGCTAAAGCTGATTCTGACAGGATTGTTTCAAATATATACCAAACACTGTGGCTGAGTGCACTTTCAAGTAATCTAGGGGTGAATTTACCCAGGGAAGAGGGGGAAAGTCAAGTGGAAGAGAAAGAGGAGGGGGAAGTTGTATTTCCTGGTCTTGCCTCCCATTGTAGCTGCACGAGGCAGTTAATCCACTGCCCCATGGCAGAGCATGTTCACAGACCTGACTTTGTGAGCTCCCATGTGACTCACCCATAAGATGTCAATAATGTTGGCAGTATAGTGAAAGCAGCATTAACACTACTAGTTTATAGTTTTCCCTCTCAGCAGTAACTTTGAATTTATCAGAACAGGCTGTTCTACATATACGGCTGACATTGCAATTTATTGTATCCCACACATTATACCCAAGCATATGTCCCTATGTGAGATGCTGTTTTACTCATTCATGCGCAGATGATTTCTTGCGCTCAAAGTATTTAATCTAATGGGCAGTTTTAGTATACACAACTACAGGCACTAAGATTAGGGATTTAAAATACTAGACCAATATATTTCATAAATGAAAATCTCTTTGGCACCCACAGTTATAATATAGTATTTGGGTTTTCTGACCTTGAGTACAATTTCTATACACTCATAAAAAATTGATAGCACTCCTCATTATCCATTCCCCTCTCCTCAGCCTGCCTGCACGCCTCTCCCACATCACAGCCACCACCTCCGATTCCCCAGTTCTGCACATCAGTCTTATGGTCACCTCTGGAGGTCTCCAGGGGCAACTCTTTCAGCCTCTGCAAGGAGGCTGCTGTGCTATGCAATCCTCAGGAGTGTATCAGGACGTGTGCTCTTCACTCTCAGTCAAGAAATCGACATGCACTTATTCCCAAACATGAGAGCAGCTGATGCAGAGAAAGCTTTCCAAAGCTACATGTGTCTTTAAGTCCAGTGTTGCACAGCACTAGGTTTCTCAGAAGCTTGTTTCTCTGAGGTGTCAGTCAAACTGCAGCTCAGGTCCTAGCCATTCAGTTGTTTGGTCATCAGCACAAAAGTTCATTCCTAGTATTTTGGGTTTTTTATTATTCCTATTTTTTAAAAGGCTTATCCATTCTGTGATTGAATTAATAAGAGAAAAAGCTTTAATGGGGAATAATGTGTATCTAATTATTAATGTACTATAGAACTTAGCTTTTATATTGCAATTTATATTGCAATTACCTTCTTTGTGATATAAAGCAGAACAATACAGAGGAAGAACTTCTTTATTAATGCCTAATAGCATGGTAATTTAAAATATTCGAGTTTCTTTAATAAGGTGCTGTATGAAATGTTACCTAATTTGACAAGATTAATTATACAATTAATTTGAGACTGCTCTCAATTAAATTAGTAAAAATTCTTAAGAATACAGGAACCTAACACGAAGTGAGATACCTATTAAACAGGATATTAATTAGACAGAGATGAAATAATGCATGCTTTGTTAATATAAAGGGCATTGAGAAGTTGGTAAAGATGTATTATTTCATTACTTTAATAAAATAAAGACAGTCCAGGCACAAAACAATTTCAGAGAATCCTTCAGAACATTGTGTAATAGAACTCAGCATTAGTTCTGGTGCAAGTACTAAAGGGGCCTGATTCTCACCTCAAGCCAGATATACTCCAAGCCTTTAAACCCTGCAGAACTACTCCAGTTTTACTCCAGGGTAAAATCACATATAGGCCCATTGAAGCAGTGAGAGCAGATGTTGGTCAGTCCTGGATGAGAAAATATGCTACATCAACATTTGTATAACAGCACAGAAGAGAATTTAGGCACCACAGCATCGGAATTTCATAAAATGAGATGGTGGAGTTCGGTATCCTGAGATAAGGGAACAAAGCAAATAGCAGGATCACAGCCTTGACCTCCAGAAAAGTAGACTTTGGCCAGTTCAGGGACCTTCTTAGAATGATCCCTTGGGATACAGCCCTGGAATGAAAAGAGGTCCAGGATAGCTGGCTGATTTTCAAGGATCACATCTTCCAAGCTTAAGAATGATCCTTCCCACCTGCCAAGCCAAGATGACAGGAGGCCTGCATAGATGAACAAGGAGCTCCTGACAAAACTCAAACATAAAAAGGTAAAATGCAAGAAATGGAAGTGGGGTCAGGTCACCCAGGAAGAATATAGAGACACAGTTTGAGCGTGCAGGTTTGGGGTTAGGAAAGCTGAAGCCCACTAAAGAGTTGAATCTGGCAAGGCACATGAAGGGCAACGAGAAAAGTTTGTACAGGTGGGAAGACAGAAAGCTTGTCCATATTCAGATGCAATGGCAGGCTACACTCTGGAGGCAGAACACAGTTTCCATCTTAAGTTAGATGCAAGAGTGGGTGTTAACCTTCCGAAAGCGTGCAGTACTTTCCTTCCCTCAGTTCTGAGATGACACATACAGTATATCTCAGATGTCTGGTTTCACAAATTCTTACTGAGCCAGAGATCCTGTGTAGCAATGTTTCTACAGCAATACGTGTGAGCCTAATTTATCATGTGATCTGGAAAGCAAAATCTTACATCAGCTGAGGATTCTTCCCATTTCCCATACGTATTTTGACTCTAACTTCCTATCTTCTTATCAGTAGCTGGGATAAGCTATTCCCCTCACATGGATTGTCCTTTTAACCCAGACAGTGAAAAGATTCACACAAAGATGGGCCAGTTCATTTTTTCCAGTTTGAGAAGCACATCTTTTAAACTCCATAAACATCTGTAAATTTTAAAAAGGAATCTGCTCTAGGTCATCCAAATAGCTAGATAAACAATCTCCATTGTATCAATTTCAACAAAGCTCTTTTGACGCAGAGAGGATCTGCTAGACACTACTTTTTTCAAGAAAATTGACTTCATATGACATGCCTGAGATCAGAGGAGGAATCTGAAAACATAGTTAAACTCAGGCCTCCTGAGTACTAGGCTTTCACTCACTGCTAAAGAGTCATTCTTCTGCTAGCCACCAGTTCACTTTTCCACAGTGCCTAGCTTTTAAGAACAACAGAGTTTCTGGCAAAATAATTTTACAACACTATATTTCGTTAAGTAGTATGAATAATAATACATATAGCCCTACTCTTTACCCATCAACAGTAGGATTTCTCTTAGTAAACCTCGGACTTCCACAGTGTGGGCATCTACCTCCAACCTAGGCAGCCTGGGTTCTCTTTGTAGCCAGTGAAGAAAAGTAGACTCTTTTAGGTGTTAGTCATTTGATATGTGCTTTAGGAGGTCATGTTTCATATTCTGGAAGCATCTTTATCTGTACAGAAAGAGAGCCTAGCATGACTAGCTCATATGAATTCCATTCCCAGGATCTCAAATAAAATACCTTGCTAGTTCATTTAATCTGGGAAATATACCATATCCCTGATATGACCATTGAGATTAAAACCTGCAATTTGAAATGTCAAATATTTGGAAGTGATCCATGGAGTGAGCTTCAGTCTTCAGGCAAACTACAAGAATTGAGATAGTCCTCAGATAAACTGCAAAAGCAAATAAAGTCTAAATAAACATTCCAAGAACAGGAAGAATATTAGTTAATAGATAGCTTCCTCCTCTGAATTCATGCCTTTGTTCTATTTCAAGCCCAATCATAAAATGCTAGTTTAGACATCTGATAAAATGCAAATTTAGATATCAAAATTCAACCAAAACAGTATTAGTTTGTACTAATGGTTTTATTAGTATGTTATATATATATATTAGAACATATTATTGTCATAGCTGCTATGACAAACTAATCATCATTGCTTTGAAGATATCTTAAATAGCTGCTATATAGGCACTGAACTGTGTTAATTTAACTATATAAACTAGACTTAGACTGCACCACACAATTAGACAAATTTAAAGCCTCAAGGTTAAGTAGATTTGAAATTCTCAAGGTCTCAAGCTTACCTCCAATTTTTCATTTGTAGTAATGTGAGTTTAAAGTGTCTTCTTTGAAGCACTTTTAATTAGTAGCAACATCTAAAGTTTTGCAGTCTTAGAATGAAACAACCACTCTCTCTGCTAGGTTGTCCAAACAGCCCTTATGACAAGAGCTCAGCTTAACATGTGTTCAAACTATTGCATTCCAATCTTAAAGGAGATTTTATTTTTGAAAGTGAGAGTTGTTCTGCTTCTTAGCAAAGCGGTTTACTGCTGCCTGCTTTGCTGTAATGGTCTGATAGCTATTCTATCAATACAGCTTCAGCCTTTCTAATATGACACCTAGCAAAGAAGATATGAGAAAAGCAGACATTTCTTTGCATAACATGCCAGCAATTCCCAGTCCTGTTAGAGTCTGCTGAGTGTCCAGTTATAAATGTCAGCTGAGTATGGTGCTCCTGAAAAGTATCTTCAAAAGTGTAAAAGGTATTTCTGCAAAGCTCCATCTCTTTGATCTGACTGCAAGAAACCTTGAATAGATGATTGGCGAGAGCATGCTAGAGGCAAGCATTCAAACCAATTGTTCTGCTGGGTCACAACAAAGAGCAGGAGAGATGACGCATTCAAAGGGTCCATTCTGAAACTGAATGGCTCTATTTTTCAACATTTCAGCAAGAGAGGGGCGTACCCAAGTTTTTCTAGCCAATTTTCCTTAAGTAGTTATATCAACAGAACACAACAAAAGTATAGTCAAAAAAAGAATGCATTTATTAGAGTGCACAACTTTAAGGGACTTGTACTCCTTGTTTACCTTAATCTTATTCTGTAGGCCAAAGTCTTTGGTTAAATTTGATCAGTTTGTTGTACTCTGATTTAAACGGCCACACCAGTGAACATCAAAAATCTACCTGCCAATGACAGTTGCAGGCTCTGCTTACTCTGCTCTTACATGAAACATAGCTAGATCTTTCTGCTCATGAAGGCAAAGAGAAGGTCAAGCAGAGACCTGCAATGCCTAGACCTATACCAGCCAAACAACAAATGAACTCATGAGTTTGCCTTAATGTCATCAGTCAGAGATAGGGGCAGGTCTGAACTAAATGGAAACTTTCCATCAGCAACTGAATTACAGGAATGGGGAGCATACTTTGAAACAGCCCATTCAAATGGCAGAGCTCTCTGAATGCTGCTGGCACATCATTGTCTTTCACTTTTCACACAGTACCTTTTCCTTCTCATGCAAGCCCTGCTTCTTCTCCTTCCGTTCAGTAAAGATCAAGTGGCCACAGCTGCATCCCAGAATCTGTGATCTACCTATTCCTGCCTTTTTACAGTTGATTCTTGACCTTATTTGGCCCAAACAGCTATCATTTTCAAGAAAAGCATGGAAAGAACCTGACTGTACAGCAAATACCACTTGATAGCTCATCTTCCTACTATGACATGTATTAAGTGCAGGCCAATTAAGTGCTGGCCAAAATCTTGCAGCAAATTGTTTTATAAATATCCTGTACTGGTTCATTTCAAAAACAGGATTTGTATGAAGGAAAAACTTCCACTTGGGAATGTGTTGCTGGCCAGTCTAATGCAACATGCCCCTCAATATGAAGTATGTGCTGGCCTCCGAAGGCAGCACTTTGGGACTGACTGTCAAAACAATGCTGCCCTACTCAAGATAAAAAGCACTAAAGCCATCCCTTGGCTGTTCCTGAATTACATTCAAGCTAGGACTTTTCTTTTAATGAAGCTTGCTCATCAAGGTTATCAAGTCAGGTAGTCAATAGCACTGAACCCTTTTATCAGCTCCTCTTGATAATTATAAATTATTTGCCATTAGACAGTATGCTAATTCTTAGACTCCTACAAAGAGCTTAATCAATTGAGTGCATTTTATTATTTTCTAGTCTAAACATCATGGATTCATCATATAAAGTATCCAATAACACTAAATTATTCTAAATAGTTAAACTGATATTAAACCAATCAGAAATGTTATTTGAATTTATTAGGTTTCCTGCCTTATTTAGCCAGTGCAATTGAGAACAACGGAAACAAAACGCACACAGACAGGAGTTAAGTGTAAACTGAGTTAGGAAGGAAGCTCTGAAGTTACTGCATAGAAAAGATGAAACAGAAAATGGGTGACTAATTTTCAAGAGACAGAGGGCAGGAAAGGTATAGAAGACAGTATCTCCTCTCCTCTATCTACCTCCTACTTGAGTATTTTCTTCTGCCCGTAGTAACCCCCATTTAAATTACCTCTGTCTTAAGAGTGCTTCGTACGACCAGCACTGTATAAAGCCTTTGTGTAGCTCCTCACTGGAGCCACAAATGTGAACAGATAATAGGTGTATTGTGAAACACAAATGAGAACATTTTGCACAACCCTGACTTTCCCGTGAAACCCTGGCATCACAGTAAAAGAAGCATCATGTTGAATTCCTTCTGGAGTCCTCATTATCCTGCTGCAAAAATTCTACTGTCTTTAAAAAGAAAAAACAGCCTCCACACATCTAGAAGAGGACATTTGTTTCAATAGCAGTCAGTAGAGTATAATACTTCACCTTTCTCTTTTCACCTGCTTTAGCACAGTCTCTGAAGCAGCGAGCATTTTGGCATGAGTAGATAGGGCCTTAAAAAAAGAAGGTCCCACACAGGAAAAGATTCATTCTGGGCTACCAGAGCCAGCTGCTCCTCCAGGAAAGCATGTCCTTTAATTTAAAATTAGGCTACATTTAGCAGCTGTATGGGTAATTTAAGATTGCGTTTGCTTTTAAGTGAGTTGCAACATGTTCTTTTAACTGGGTAATGGATCAGGCTATGGAGTGTTCCGCTGCTGAGACATGGCTCTAAATAACACTGAAAGAACTGCCCTATTGGGTCAGACAACAGGTTCGTTTAACTTAATATCCTCTTCAGCATGCGCCTGAAGCAGCTGTCTGGTTGAAGAATATATATATATATATAAAAAAAAAAAAAAAAAAAAAAAAAAAGACTGATTCTCTCCTCTGTGTATTGTGTGTATTGTCCCAGGTTCTGGCAATCAGCAGCCTAAAAGCATTGCTGAAATTAACTATCTAAATAGACTCTGGCACATAGACTCAGGATCTAGAAACCTTTTCCAAAGTTGTTCTCACCTGTAAGGGACCTCAAATAACAGACTAACTCCTTCATCCTCATAGCTAACTGACAGAAAGTGGAGAGAAAATAAAATGCTGCTGCTAATCCCACCATTCAACATTTAGCAGAGGCTATCCTGCAGAGAAGGAAGTGGTAAAAGCAGCTGAATTTAATTGTATAGATAATAATGGGAAATGCTCATAATTCACTAGAAATAGTTACAGAAAATATAGCAAATGCTTCAATTTTTGACTGTTACTTGAAACACAGAATCACAGAATGGTTGAGGTTGGAAGAGACCTCTGGAGATCACCTAGTCCAACCCCCCTGCTCAACCAGGGTCACCTAGAGCATGTTAGACACAGAAAATCTCTGCATGTTCTATGGTTTTATAACAAAGAATTGTTTTCTCAATAAATGCATATGACCCTTTAATTTCTTTCTGGTTTGCATGTATGTGTACATGTTTATACCTTAAAAACTTTATACTTAATTCTATTTGAATATGGACTGAAGTTACTGAAGAACACTTTTTGCAATATTGACAAAGTATTAAGCATGGATGGTCCCAGATTTTCTCAGAAATTCCTGTCTAAAGCCATTTGGGTTAGCTTTCTCTGCTTGTGAAGTGTAAACAGCACTGTAAGAATCGATCCTGCACACCCTTGTCACAGAGCTAGTTGAACAATCCTTGTTGGCCACAGTTAGCTTAAGAGGAGTTTCTACAGCTTCTATTCTGACAGACATAACACAGCCAGCCAAAGGCTCCCTACTCAGACTCTAATGCGCCATAGCATTGCTGTTATTTTTATTTACTTAGAGAATGCCAAGCTTGACACAATACTAAACAAAACAGTCATGGTTCTGCCCCAAGTAGTTGCTATACTCTCAGGTCTAACGTCTCCTGTGCACAATATGATTAAATCTCTATAGCTCCTTTTAACTTTCTGTTTCTACTTTAAAAGGTGAGAAATTCCTGCAGAAACATCTGTGATGATATGAGACTTTGTTCTACAGCTGTCTTGTTGCTGTCCTTCTGTTGGCATAAGCTTGTTGAATGTTTCTTATCCAGTGCACTGCAAAAGTCAGCTGTAAAACCATCCCTGGGAAGCTGTTCAGACACTAACAGCAAAAGTAACATATAGGCTGAAATTTTTACACTTTATCTAGCTCAATTGATTTCTACACAGCATATGAAAAACTGACATTAACCTGGGAGATGTGCACTGTCTTTTCCTGAATCAACATATTTTGAGTCTCAGATCGTTATAATTTCCAGCAAATGAATTCCACACTTAGGCTACAAAAAAAGGAAACACTTTAAAAGTCAAGTTTGCTTTTAGGAGACTTAGGTTGACTTTTAGATTGGCTTTTGAGGGCTTTTTCCGGTTATCAAGAAGTAATACAAATTAGGAGTAGCCTCAGAGAGCTGAAGCAGATATCTCCTGGCTGCCAGCCAGAGAAGAGAGACATACCCCTAAACCCCATCATATGGGTGTGGACGAAGAAAGGAAGATAGTGATGGGGAGAAGATCCAAGTGCTGTGAGTCCCCTAAATTCTCCCTATCTCTCTGTATCTAACAGGGACTCGGAAATAATCTGTAGCATTATTCTGGGAAAATGTGTGTTTTCAGTGCCAAGAAAGGGAAATGTGAGTCAAAGGCTAAGGGCAAGAAAGATGAAGTTCTTTTCTCCATAAATCTGCACCCTCTGCAATCTCCAGAGGGGAACTGACCTGTAGACAGAGTGCAGCTGGGAGCAGGCAGAGTGCAAAATATCACAAAATGAATGCATTACATAGCACATAAGCTTCACCACTTAGCATGTCATCATTCCCTTTCAAAGAGAGTAGTTAAATATATGAAGAATGATAGCTTTTCTTTAGATATATTTTGGCTATGGACAATTAAAATTAATGATAGGTTTTAATGTTTTAAAAGCAGTATGTAAGAGATAGACCACAGCTAAATATTAAAATCTATGCTGAAGTTGCTGAAGATAGGAGAGTGAGTGTGTGATACTTGTAAGATTTCATTAAAATGTTGCAGAAAACCCTTGAGGAGGAGGGCCTCTAGCTGTGGCATCCTTCTCTACAGACAACTGATGAGTTTTCTCAAGCAGCAGGAGCATTACTTACTCAGAGGCATGATGGATAGGCATAGGGCTGTAATGAAGTTTTGGTTAACTCAACAGGATGGGCAAAGCGTCAAGAGAACCCTCTTGATGATAGATTTTCCTTTCACAAGTCAACTTCTTGATGGATGTCAAGTACCATGTGAAATACTATGGAGAATAATGGCATTCCTACTAGTGATGATAACTCTTGAAAGTTTTTTCCAAATAGTAAAGGTAAAATGCTGTAGATTTGAAGGAAGACAGGTCTTTTTCTATATTTTTTCTTGGAAGTCTTATTAATAACAATAATGACAATATTACCTTGGACATCAGCTCCTCCCTTGTTCATGCGGAGTAATGTGAACAGTGCTTCCTTATGGCTATGGCTATCTAATCTGTTGTGCAGAGAAAAAGGAGACCCATAGCTTAAGAAAAGTAAATAGGAATTATCCTCTAGCTCTGGGAAAAAATGTCACTTGTGGATGGAACACCCTGTTTCAGTCTGGGTCTATCCCTCTGAATGCGGTTTGTATTATGAACAAAATAGTATAGATCTGTTACGCTCACCACCTCCTCACCCAGGGTACCCAGAACTGGATACTCATTAATGTCCTCATTTTAGAGAGACAGAAAAAGCAATGAATACAGGAAGTGTAGGACAGCAGATTCCATAACTTTTGGCTCTTTGTTCTATGTTTATACTAGCAGGCCAAGACACTGCTTTTTACATAGAATTGCAATTTTTCTTTTTTTCTGGTTGTTCAGGATTTGGAGAATGCTGCTTTAGGCAGTCAATAGCAATTATACTTGGTGAAAAGAACATACAATACAAATTAGAGCAATATAGATTTTCCCCCCTGTTACTTTAATGTTTAGTTACCCTGCTAGATTTAAACGGAGTACATAATGTTTAATAAATTGCTTTCACTAAAACCCATTAACTGACACTTAGAAATAGCATTTTAATCCAAAGGAGTGCAGCAAAACATTACTGCAATTAATAGGTACGTTGAAGCAGTGAAAAATCCACTCTAAAACAAAGTGTATTCATGGTAGCAGGTTGTTTATGTCTGATACTTGAAAGAATCTTCAAAACTGTGGGCAAGATCCTTAGCTGGAGTAAAATATGGTAACCCACCAACTCCAGTAGATGCCATGGGATTACTCCTATTTACATTCAATTAGGATTTGGCCCAGTGATTTAAACCCGTCTTTCCTTACCCTGGCAAAACTGACACACAACAAGGAAGAGGCCGGTGGCAAAGCCATTATGGGTCACTGTGCCAGCTGTTTGCAGAGAACTAAGAGCTGGACCATGGCTTGTGTTCATGCTCACTCCCAGCCTTTCTCCTCATCCTCCCTTCTACTAGTCTTCCCAGCCAGGACAGAGCCTTCTTGCTGCTTGTTTCTTCCCTCTCTCTCAGTCTAGTCAGCAGCAAGAGTGATAGCACCACATGTCCTCTGTGGAGGCCAGACACTCAACTGAAGGCTTTTTGAAGCAGAACAGAGAGGAGGTGGATCCTACCAAGCAGGCTCGTGTGAAAGGAAATGCCTGCGGAGGAGCTACTCTACCACTCCTATGGACTAAAGAAACTGAGATTGCCATGACAAACTCAGAACCAAATCAAATTCGTGTCTGTTTGACTTGTTTCTTCCTGGTAAACTCCTGATAAACTTCCTGGCCACCGAACTTGGTTTTAATTTTGTAAAGAAGCGATGAATCAAAATTCTTTTCCTAGTGTGACAGTTACAAATCAACTTTTCTGTAGTTTTACATAGGGCAAAACTATTCCTTTTGCCAACAGTTGTGCATCATGCTTGGTTTCTAATATATTTGCGAGGAGAAGGGATAAAGCTTTCCATAAAGCTAAAACCTACATGCCTGAGCAGTAGTGTAGTTTCTTTTGACCCACACCCTCACAACTACCCTCATCCAGCAGCTCTTTCTGCTCTGGCACATGCCATTTCCTCTGCTACCAGAAATAGTCTCTTAAGCCAGAGCTCAGCAACTCAGTGGCTGTCCAGTACCTTTGTCCTTCTCATTTCCTGAGCTTTTACCCTGTTTGCCAAAAACACAGATTCTACTTGGCAAACCTCTTCAGATACAGTGGTTTTACTCTTATCTTGCGGCAAGCCTGAACTGTTCACAGGAGCTCAATCCATTGTTCCTTCTTCTTACTTGTTTTCCTTACTCTTCTATTGATTTAATACAATTCAGTTTGGTGTGTATTATTCAGATTTATCACAAAGCAACCCTATATTCATCCATATATCCTTCTTTGGCTATAGCTGAGGAAACGCCTTTGTTTAAACAGCAACATGAAGACATTTTGTAATCTTTCATTTCTGTGCTGAAAGTACATTCAGTGCCAGTGCCCATAATTTGAGAGAACTTTTCTGCTGAGAGGATCTGTTGTTAAAATAGTGTCTGAATATCACTTGCCAAGATATCTAGATAAGGACATTTTATATTTTTAAATAAAAATACAAAAGTCAGGTTTTATGCCAGAAATTCTCATCTCAAATGTAAACTCTATAGTTTAGTGGAAGCACTTTCTATAGGATTTTGTGATGGTATTAGTGAAGACATTATTTTTCAATGTAAAGTTCTGTGCATCATTCCATTTCTCTTGAGGCAATTTTTAATGAATGTGCTTAAAATACTAACAAAATATTATGCAATTAGGAAGCAGAAGAACAATAATACTGTAGATTTTATTAATGCACAAAATACTTTTTAATTCTTATCCTGTAAACTGGTATCAGCCATAAAATGCTCATTCTTGGGATAATTTATGAGTCTCCAAAATGCTGTGGGAAGACTTTGTGGTGCTATAACCGTATTAATGAGTGATGATGATTCTGTTTGTGCATGAGCTCATATCAAAGTCTGTACTTCTGAAAAAGCCCACCAAAGTCTGCACTTATAAAAAAGCCCACCAAATCAACAAGGATTTATCCAATTACTGTGATGATCAACTTTATAATTTTCTGGTGGAGAATAAGCCTCTCTCTGCTCGGACAGCATAGCTCAAAAGTTAAGAACAGATTCTCCTCAATGTCTAGTTATATCCGGCCATCACAATGTCTGCTGAAGGATTTTAGATCAGCTATGCTTGGACAATTTTTATGAACTAACTGTAAAGCATGGTGAAGATACTTACCCAAAACAACAGTTCTTATACCCACAGAGAGCAGACCAGCTCTACTAAAAGTTTATCCTTCCTCAAAGAATCAAGCCTCGTCTTCTCAGTAATTTCACATTTGTACCGTTAGCCATTTAATTTAAAGCATGGAACTTTATATAGCAACTAATCTCTGTGTGGCCTGGCAGAGTTGGTTGATTGTCACACATAATTGGTTGATCTGGACAGAATTCAAGCTAGTGGCCTTTTGTATCCAAGATAATCTCTCTTCAGAATATACTGTGCACTCTTTTAAAGGTAGCATGGAAAGACCATCATCATTAGCAATTTTGCTGAAAAGCAATATTTAATAACTGACTAACGGGCCATTACTTGAATTGCCTACCTCTGTCGTTTTAACGCAGTTAAAATAGGAATCCCTTCTTAGCCTTTCCAAGCATAAGAGCTTTGTAATCAACAGTTTGTTTAAATTTGGGGGCATGTAGGTATCATGAAATGTCTGCTTTCAAATAAGGAAAATGTTTAATTAGTGTCACTAAGCTTCTTGTATAAACAAAAGGTTCTCCCCAGCTATATCTGTACTAGACAGAACCACTTTCAATCCAGACAGACTGGTGCTAACAGCAAATGGCACATGCTCATCCAACTTGCAGCATTCAAGACATACACAGTAGCTTTGGGCAAATACTGTATTTGATGACTTGCCTTATTTATGCTCACACATTTCTCATGAACAGATAATGTAAAACTTGATGTCTGTCCAAAAGAGTGTTCAAACCCTTTTTCTTTTGTTCTGGTATTGTACCGCAGCTAACACTGCAGGGCCCAGTCCCTAATTAGGGCTCCTAGTCACAGCAGTACTTTTGTAACAACAACAGCAACAGTAACACCATTATTCTTGCACTTACTCATTTTTAAATGCCTAGAAATAACTCTTGATCTGTGTATTGTTTGCCAACATTTCATATTAGGTTAGTTTTATCCAGCGTAACAGCTATAGGACTTACATGTAGAGTAAGGGGATAAAAAAATACAGTGCCAACTTTTGGTGTGAAGAATGCATTTTTATAACATGGGAACACATCTTTATCTTCATAAATCTATAAGTCTCCAATGAACTATTTCATATGACACCAGCTGAAGATCCATCCTAGAACCATTTACTTAAATTTTACTGAGGTCTGAAAAAAATTTACTGAGGCCTCTAATTTTTATTAAGATTAGCTAGGTAATTTTATTGAGATGTATTAACAGGGACAGTGAATCAGTGCCAGTCCTGCCGGGGCAGTCAGATCCTTCATGCTGCCTTCAGAGCTGCAAACTGCAGTTGTGCATGACACACAATTGCAAAGAGATCTACAGAGTGATCAAAAACATGTTTTCCCTCAAAAATGCAGAAGGTCCTCATGCCTTGGACTTCTAGAAGGACAAGGCCTCCAGTCTGAAGCCCATCATTGAGGGCAGCAAACAGAGAGGGAGGGAAAGCCTGCCCATGCTAAGAGCAGTAATTGCTGTTTGCATTCTGTCCAAGGTTTCTACAGCTTAGTTTTGGAGGCGAGGGGGGAGTAGCAGAAAAGGATCATTAATCCTCAACTCCTAATCAGTGTCTACACTGACTTTCAGTAGGTATAATTTACTTGGTCAGGTCAATGTTGTTATCTGTGTATAATTTTGGAACTATTCTCATCAATTACAGAAGTATGCATTTCATATGCCTCACCTTTGTTAAACATGTCATCGATCTAAAGTCAATAGTCCATCATTTAATATTTTCTATGTATTATAGATTATTGATTTCAAAGAACAAGAACTCCATCTTGTGCACTTTACTCATATCCACAAGGAGCTGACATCAAAAGCATGTATTCCAAATGCTCAGCAAAGCAGGTTCCTTAAGAAGGTAGTTTAACTACAGCGTCTACAGACCCACAGGTGCTGGCTGACATTCAGTCAAATTGCAGTTAGCTATTAGGCCATTCTTCAGTTTTACTGAGCTCATTTCAAACCAAGTTACATAGAGTGCAAGATACACAGAGTAACTGACAATAATACCAGCTCCTACAGCATTGGTCCTACTTCTGCAATGCTACATTATGAAGGGACTGTCAAAGCTCCTCCTGGCTGTGGTGCATTCACCCGCAAGCTCTACAACACAGAAGATGAATAGAAAACTTTTCCAAAGCATAGGCAAAACCAGTCTCCCCTGACGGGAGAGAGATACAGTGGAAGTGGCAGAGCTGGGACTCACGGAAAAAGCCTGGAAAAGTCAGGCTGGCTATTCCTGCTACAGTGGCATGCGAGGACATTCTGTGTTCCTGGATGCCCAGGGTCTCGGTGGCAGCCAGCCGCCACCAGCCCCATGTCCTTAAGGACAGCAGTAGCTGGCCTAGTCATCACTGATTGTGGTGTGGGAGAAGCAGGTAGGAGGGCCAAGTTGCATTTGGCTGCCGGCAGTGGCTGCCCATGCTGGATAACACTGCGCTGCCAACCTTGGAGCCAGCCAGGGAGTGTGAGAATGGCTAGAAAGGAGACAATCTCCATCCTAGCTGTACACAATTGGGGCTGACTGTGAGGGCTGAAGGATGCAGAGTCAGGTGAAGGGGGCAGAGCTCCCTTTGTAAGACTGGTCTCTCACACCAGAGTCCCTGCATTTGCTCTGCTGCATGCTTCTGGAAGGACAACAGAAGCTGGAGTGGTGAAGGAGGCAGCCTTCCTCCACAGGCTGGTCCTCACTGGAGACCAAGCTGCATGGTATGTCATGAGGGATGAAACGTTTCAAGACGAGGCAGATACCTACCTAGATTTGCATTTTTTTTAACACTGTCAGTACAACGTCAGCAACTGTCTGGCCTAGACTAGCCTTCCATAATTGCCTCACAGACACCACAGCAGAGAGGTGTCTTGAGGAGGGGTTTGAAGGAGCAAAGTACTGCTACAGGTGGGCTCAGGGGTGGTTTTTGATGGCTTTGAACTGAGCCTGTGCTCTTTTCATTTGCTACTGTGGGCTTTTGATAATGTGATACAGCTGATGTCTGTGATCCAAAATGGAATAATAATTGGTTCCAAATATCACATTCTCGTTTCCTTTTCGATGTTTTGGGTTGACATGAAAGAACAGCTCCTGCAGATCATCTTGACCACCTGGCAGATTGTGAAAGGTTGACCCATTTGACTCTGCAAAAGTGGAAAGAAGTGAAAAACCCAGGAAAATGTAATGCTTGGGCAAATCAAATGAAAGAGGACCAGGTTTGTCACACAGTATATGTTTTTAAAGCTTTTCACTGGCCTTTGCTTATAAGGTTTCTCTGTCAGCCATATATCAGGAGTAAAAAATACAGCATATGAAAAAATGAGCTAAAGCTGTTGACAGCGTTGAACATTTTTAAAGAAGAAAAGATAGGAAAGACAAAATTTTGTGGAAAGACACTGCAATAGTCTGTTCATACATTCTTGCTAATTGCTTGTAAATTCCTCACTGGCAGTGGCAAAGTAGCTTGGTAGCAACAATGAAGCTATTGAACCAGGTCAATAGAGAGGATAGAATGTGAGAAGTCTTCTTACTACATAAAACCAAGAGTTGTCTCTGGATCCAAACAAACAGGTTTGTTTCTACATAAGCATCTTCTTTTCCTGTGATATATAAGTTCAAGTGCCTTCATATCACCATCCCCTCTGTACTGAGGACTTGAAGGAAATAAATGAGAACTTCAAAAGGAGAGAGAAAAATTTTCTGAAGAAAGTGGGACACGTACAGCTTCCCGCAACAGTGGCCCTGGACTCAAAAGGAAAAGTCCTGGGATGCTCAGATCTTCCCATGATACTCTTCCACAGTGCCCAACTAGTCACCAGTGCTCTCCTATTTAAAAGAGATTTTCTTCCACTTCATTGGCAATTAAATGTTCAGCAGAACAGTGGAGTTTAAATCTGTTTTCCTATGTCTCATATAACTGCAGTAGCCACTGCACTATAAAGTTAGTTGCTTGGCATGCTTGAGTATTTAACATTTTATGCAAGGTAGAACCATTTCAACAGCTAAGATTAATATATCCTCAGCTAAGAATCACTAAGAGTTCTGTCCTTCTGGCATTCACATGATGTGAAAAAGTGAGATTCAAGTCTGTCTCTGCTCTGAAGGCTGGGAACAAATAGATGTTCTATCTGAAAACGGATGGAAGGAGGAGAACACAGACGACACCAAGTGAACTGTGCAAAAGCTCACTCAGAGTGGTAATTCTCATCCACTCCCCAAATCAAAACCACATCCTGAACCAGAACCTTTGAGGAAGCAAAAGAGGATTTAACCAGGAGAGTGCCAAAATCCATCCAGATGTGTAACAGTAAGGTATCCCATCAGACAGAGTAGCATTGTGAGCTGTAAAATTAGGCCTCTCTGCGAACACTCTTTCCTGTCACCTCCCAGAAGTTTCTCCTAGGCTTAAAATACACATATAATTGCAAGATCTTGATTTCTTTTTTTCCTTTCAGTCACTGAATTCCTGATGACTTTCTTCTCTGTCTTTTGAGGTCTCTCTTTCTGACTTCATCAGTTTGTACACTACAATATTTACACCATTCCACTCCTTAAGAACAAATGCCCCACTGCGGTAGCCAGGATAAGCTCTCCTTCTCCAGGCAGAGGGTGCCAATAACCCCCTTTTCAGGGTTGCCTACAGAAACTGGCAGCAGAGGAACACATATGAGAAAATACTGTGGCTCTGAAGTTGAGAGTTCACCAGCTACCCTATGCAACAAATGTCAGACTACATCTCCCAGTTACATTCTTCAGTGCTATGCCAAAAAAATAAAAAAAAAAAAAAAAAAGACAGAAAAAAAAAAAAGAAAAAGTGATCTCCAGTCAGTTTGATTGCCCTTTGTTGTGACTTAAGGACAAATGTTTGTCTTTTAGTAGAAAAATGTGCTGACAGGGGCAAAGCTCATCTACCTGCAATTTCACTTTAGCACAAGCAGTCAAACAAAACTGATCAGAACTTGGAGGTTTTAACCTATCAGAATTTCTGATATTCTAGAGTTCATTTTCATTCCAAATTCAAATGGAAAAAAAGGCTTCTTCTGATAGAAAATTAAAAGAAAAATAAGAACGATCATTTCAGGTAAATCACAACCATTCCATTTTATTAAAATGAAAATACTATGTCCCAATTTTGATCCTTACAATTCCACATTATGGAAACATTAAAGAAAGATGAAATGACAAAGCTGGCTTGCTCTATTATAAATTATATATTGAAATAAATTAGATAAATTTCACAAACCAGTTAAGTGCTTTGTTCCCACACAGTAAAAATCTGATGCTTGAACCTTACAGACTTCTTTCAATAAATTTCTTTAAATGAAAAATTTGTTTATAATTGATGTTTTCTCCGTGGAAAATTTAGATTTTTATGAAACAGCATTTTGTAACTGAAAAAGATAGCTATTGGAAGAACTTTGCCAATTTTGAACACCTTCAGGATTAATCCTGGGGTTAAAATCAGCAAGTATTACCCAAAACCCCAGTGAATCAATGGGCAGAGGGGGTGCACATCACCTGGTGACTGCACTTTTACCAATGGTGCACAACCCTGCTGAAAACCAGGTCACTCCAGTGATTAAACTCATTTACAATACTTCGAACAGGAGAGTTGTTCTGAAAGGATCACAGCAATATTGACTAAAAAGTCAATGAGATGCTGGGGAAATTAACGTTGCACACTTGATACACTTAGAAATGCCATTAGCTGGAAACTCAGCTAATCCTACATAATGGGGACATGGAGACAGTGTGAATTAGGAGCAAAGAAGACACTCAACAAGATGGACAAGTAATTCCAATTGCCGCTGGGTTTGTGTAATGCACAGACTCTGAGGGAGTGTGACTATGCGCCCCAAAACTACAACATGATTTCTGTGGGTGTTACAAATTGCACAATTGGAGCACTCAGTATTTAAAAGGAAGTGATCGGAGGGATCATTGATTGCTCTCAGGTTTACTTGGCAATGTTGTTTTCTCCCTTTTCTGACCTTTTGATATATTTCTTAGCAGATGCGTGCCTGGATAACATCCCCTTATCTGGTAGATTAAGAAACCTTATAAAAACAAGTCTAGGAATAAAAAGACTCTCCTCATTTCTCTTATTTTTTATTTTTTTTAACTGGAAATCTTTCTTGGGATAAGCTATTTCATAGCTGTCTGCTATCTTTTAGTTTATCAGGATATGCCTGGGACCTAATTTATCAACAGATCAGAAAAACAATACAATATTAATCCCTTCTCTTTCAAAGGGACTACTTCCAAGCTAAATAAAAATTATTTCACTCCTTTTACACATGGTTCAGTGAAGGAGGCAAAGCCTGATATACCAATAATGCCCCAGATCTAACTGTTGGTGTATGAAGAAGGATACTGCCTCTACAAAATGACTGCATGCACATGAGACGATTTTTCTGTAGTGCTTTCATGTAGGGAGTTTAGGCCAAGGTGGATCCACCTTAGTTTATTTATAGGTCAGCCATCAATATTTTGTCTTTAGAGCACTCCTCTAACCTTGTCCATTTTCCAGCCTTCTCTTTTTCCTCTGCAGCACAATTATGAGTGTGACAGAGCAGTCAACAGGCTGAGCTTCTGTGATTTTTTTCCAAGCCTCTCAGCTCTCTCTTTTCCTGACATTCCTAGCATGAATAGGTGCACAAAGATAATTACTCTAATCCATCTAGCAAAACACCCAACTTATATATTTGAAGCTAATTAGACAAACTTCAAAATGGGTCATTTTTCAGCTCCCTCAGCCTCCCCCTGCTTATGAGCATTACCCCTGAGGGGACTCTTTCTCAATCAGGTAGACATTTCTGAGAATGAGATCTAATGAATCCTTTTACCTCTTGAACTGAAAACCTCTTTTCATTGAGACTTAAGCAACTGAGGACAAATTCAGGCCTGGTAGAAGTAGGAGCTCTCCCAAGGTAACTGTGCTGCTTCTTCCTGCCTAAATTAGGTTTGACCCAATCTATTGACAGAAGGCCAAAAGTTTTGGCCCATTCTCTAGATCCCGGGACTGGACTGGAATTACATGAGTAGCTGGGCTTTCCCCAGATTTTTCAAAATGTTTCAGCCTGATGCTGTCAAAGTAAAATTTTTTGCTCTTTCAATATTAAATAGTATTTTCTGTTTTAAAAAAATATGGATATGGTTATAGATATAGATACATAGATTTTTTTCCCCTGTTCCAGTTTTGGAGGTTAGCCACAGTTATTTCTCCATTTCCAAACAGAGTCACATTCCTGTAAGTGCTTGTGAAGTATCCGGTAAGACATAATTCTGACCTTCACAGAACATGCCACTTAACTTAGAGAAAAGCAACAAAAGGTAGCAGGGGAAATAGGAGTTAACATAGATTGAACAAATTCAAACAACTACTCAGTGACAGATCTAGGATTCAGTCAAAACACCTAAATGACTCAGAGTCATACTTCTTCTTTTTCATCAGGAGCATTACAGCAGAATACCCCTCTAGGTTCTTGGGCTTTTGGCAAAGAAAAAAGTGTCCTCAACATACTGCCTTTTTGGTATCACTAGAAAACTAAGAAAGACTTTTGGAGGGACAGAGAAAAGGACAAAACAAGCACAAATGCAGAGCATTATTCCTAGTAAATACAACTGCAGGGAGGAGTATGCAGTCACAAATATCTGCTACAGCATATTTCTTAGTTTGGGGGCCTCTGCCAGCTTAAAAGAAAGGACAGTGAGATCACCCTCCAAAAGACTTTTGTATGTCTATTTAGAGCTACGCATATTCTGAAGCATTAAAAATGACCCCAATCAAGAAGAATCTTATTTTATTAGTTAAGATATGGAATGTGATATATTTGGGGTCAACAATATTCAACTTTAAGATATCCAGTACGGACTTGATTTCTTCTGGGACCTTCCTACAGCTCTGAAGAAGAGCAGACAAGATGTGGCATTTGAACTATACCATGACGAGCTCTGACACGCAGGACTGCAACACAGTGGCCACTGAGCAAGCTTCAGAGGAGCCAGCCTTGCTGCTGCTGCTGCTGCTGCTGTGAGTGCACAGAAAAGTATTTGCCATAAACTGGAGTATGTGAAGTTAAAAGAAAAAAAAAAACCCACACCAAACCAGCAAAATTAGCAAATGCTTTTTATTCTGTCTCACTCCACACAAAAAGCAAAGCTTGCACTCACTCTGTCTGCAACCCATTGAAGTCCAGTTGTTCCCAAAGACAAGAACACAGAAGAGCTTCAGAGAGTGCTTTCTCTTCTCATTCCCTGTTCTGCTGCTATAATTTCAGAGGTGGAAACAAATGAAAAATACTTTTCCATTGTAACACAAGGTCTCTTCTTCTGTTGCCTGGCACCAGTGTAATACCTTGTTATTTTCTGTTCCTTTTGCTTCCACAATGAGCTCTGATGGGTCTCCCTAATGATAACAAACCATCACTGCAGTAATATTGATACCTGTTGTAATCACTGGCATTCTGGCTTTTCAATTTTCACTATTTGCCTTGGATCAAGTAGCTCTGTGCTAATGCAACAGAAGGTCACCAGATGAAGGGGCTGATAACAGAGAGGGACTGTTCTACTTAACATGCATGGAGGATTATGCTTTTCAGTCGTCCTCAAGCTAATCTTTCAAGTTGTCCTTTTTTGACTTTCTCAGTTTAATCAGTTTAATCTCATCTTCCCTCTTTTCTGATTACAAGGATTTTCTGTAGAAACCTTGCCTTCACAATAAGGACCACGTGGCAATTTATTCTCATATTGATTTCAACATCTCTTTTCCTCTACAAGGGCTCAGATACAAGTGGGGAGGGTGGGAGTCAGAGAGGAAGCAGAGGGTCCCTCTAGTGCTTCCTGCATAGTAAATCATCGCATTTGTGCTATTTGGGAATCTGAATATTCCTTTAATATACTTGAAAACTGAAATGGCAGCCAGATTGGAAATACTCAATTGTGATTAAAAGTTAGCAGATGCAGTAAGAGCAATAAAGCATAATCACAAGACAGACTAAATCTGGGGCATTGGTAATCAAAGTGTTCAGGCCACATTTTCCAAGTGGCTCTTTGATGGTTGTTATCATAGCTGCTCACACAGCAGCATGTAGCATTTGTGCCCTACCAATCGGGAAACCAAATACAATTCCCAGTAAGCAGGGTAGTGTGACCAGTTTGCACAGACAGGTTTGTGCATGCGCAGATTTGACTGGCAAAGGTAAATACCATTCTTTTCAATGTTTTTGCATATCACACCAGGACAGGTGGAGCTCCCATAATTATTATTTCCATAAAGGAGGGATGATGACTGCTCAGCACTGGCTTGTAACTATGTGTTTTTACATTTGCAATGGGTAGTAAGATGAGCGAAAAGAAAGCAGCCAGCAATATGCTTTCCCACTGTACATGCTACCCAGCTACCCTGAGTCAGGATGCTCAAGCAGATATAAAGTACAGAACAGACAGAAAAGAGCTCCACTCCAAGAATGAGTTGACTCTATACAAAGAAGGAGTAAGAGATCCAAATGACAGTTGCCACCTTACTTTTGCACCAAGCAAATAAGGAAAGAATTCTCCCAGTCTCCAACATATTTAGTTGCTTCTACTTTTCTCACTACTTCCTCATAACATCTTCACAGACTTCCATCTCACAGACATCTGCAGTATTTATCGTTGTTCCCCTCTCCTCAAGACACACATACTTTCTGGCTTCCAAGCAAGAGAACAGCAGTGATAGATCTGCTGGAATGGGCTGATATGCCTGTTTAGCCTTGTAAGCATGCTCTATTTTTCCTACATGTAATGAAGGATTTTGCTTTCTCTTCAGGGTTCCTGGAGATAATGATATACCATAGCCAGCGGAGGTGAACATCTGTTTTAAGAACTGTGAACTTACAGAGACCATTTGTCTATCTGATCTTCTTTTCTTGTTTTTCAGTGTGCCCTATCCATTTCTCTTTTAATTAAATAGATGTGAAATCACTAAACCACTGGGTCGAAGAAACAATTAAACAACAACTGAAATAAAAAAGGGAGAGGGAGGATACTCTTTTCTATTTTTCTTCTAAGTTGATTCTACTAGGTAGAAATTGCCCTCCTTTTGAGCGTGCAATTTCTTTTCCTTTCACAGAAGGAAGACTTGGATTCATTGGGGCGTACCTACCTAATGACAATATGGTGGAGTTAAACCAAGAGAGCAATACATCCCATTAATCTGCTCATGCTTAATTGGTAAGTACAGTACGAGGCTGGCATTTCAAATGCAGACTGTAAATGTACTTGAATTGGTTAATGTTTAATTGATACAACTGGCACACACACGCATGTATCATAAAAAAGAGGAAAAGAGAAAGAGGACGTTATTACTAGTCATCTTTTCCTTTTTATTATTGGTATTAGTTACAGGCAAAAAGGAGCATGTCATCAAACTCTGCACGTGCTACCTTAGGAGGAAAGCCTGTCCCTCAGTCCATCTTACTGCCTGGAGTTAGCAACCAGGGAGCCACGGGAAGGTGGCAGGGCAGGGAATGACTTCTGCAGTCTGGCAGCTTACCTCACTGTCTCCCTTGCTCCCAAACAAATCGACACTAGTGGAACGTCTACCTGGAACTATAACAGGGAAAGAGAGAAAGACTCTGCTACACTTTTTTTCTTTTTTTTCATTAGCAGTATTCAACTTAAAACAATACTGGAGGAATTGAGATGGCTTTTGCAGAAAGTTAAAAATTACCCTTTCATAAAACAGGGCTCACCTTCCCCTACAGGCATGAGAAAAGGAAGACTGATAGAATCCAGAAAGTTGTTTGGCAGCTCGAGAGATCCTGGTATAACCAGAATATTTCTTACATGAAATGATCCCCCACAAAACCCACTTTGTTAAAAAGTGAAGATTCCCACACTGTTAACATAACTATCACAAAAGCAAAGAGAAAAGGTAAGCTCCTCTGCCTTGTGTCCTACCTCACTCTGCCATAATCACACTATATCATCTGTACACCAAACTGTTAACTTTATCCTTTCAGAATCTCTTTACTAAGTTATCCTCTGTAAATATGACAGGTAGTTCTTGAGCCTCTGAGCCTCCTCACTGAATTATTTCTCCCACCTCAACACTATTCATTGCGTAGACACTGCAGTCACAATCTGTGAAATGAATAGTACTTGTTAGAGTTTATATAAATAATCTTACTACATTAATATAGCAGAAATTCCCCCAGTTGAAAAATCTTTGGAAAGTAGAACCTCCTTGGAAAAGGATTCCAGTGAAAAAAATAGAATTAAGCAAAGGGAGAAAGCAAGACAGTCATACAATTCCTTGTGTTTGCACATTCCTTGTTTTTTCATTCACTGTGTTTGATGTGACAAAAGTGTGGCAATTTTCACTTTTCTATAGTCACAGTGGAGCTGGTTAATCCCTCATCTGGAAAGAACTAGAATTCTGGATGTGTCTTCCAGCACTAGAGTAGGGTAACTCTACAGATTCCTGGAACACAGGAAAGTGAAAGAGGATTTCAACCACAATGTCCAGATTCTTGCTTGCAGCTCCTCTGTCCTGGTCCATGGGTGAAATCTCTGCAGCCTTGGACAGCATGCACCGGAGATCAGGCTAACTGTGGCACACTCTATATCTCATACTCTGCATGTTGATACCACTAGCAAATAGGCAGTAAGACTTCAAGGGCTGCAGACCCCATGCTGCACTGTGGCATAGCATGTTGGTTTCTCCTGTGAAGGATCTCAGTTGATTTGTTGCATTAACCACAGCAATGCTGCAAGGTATATTGGAGTGCATGGTGGGAGCTTGGGCTGGCTGGCCCATCCACAGTCATTTCCTAGCCACTCAACTGACAGGCAGGACAGGCACGTGCCTCCCAAAAGGAGGAATGACAGCCCTGAGCCATGTCCATTTGTTCTTCCAGCCCTTTCTGCTGTGCCAGGGAGCTCCCCCAAAGCCTGTGTACAGCCTAAGGACAAACAGATTTGCACTCAAAGACCATGTTTTGAATCTGGAGCTCAGAATTTACAGTGAAGCTCACTGGAACACAACAGGAACGTTCACAGAATCACAGAATGGTTGAGGCTGGAATGGACCTCTGGAGATCATCTAGTCCAACCCCCATGCTCATCAGGGTCACCTAGAGCGTGTTAGACAGGATTGCATCCATATGGGTTTTGAATATCTCCAGAGAAGGAGACTCCACAACCTTTCTGGGCAACCTGGGCAACATTTGGGATGTATAAATGATAGTTTTGAAAAAAAGACAGGAAGAGAGAAAAAGCTAAGTGCAGCCATAGCACAAACAACCCACTCCTATATCTAGACCATTGCTATTGTATTCTCAACTGTTTAGCACATATCCTCTCATATTTAGCACATCAGAGCACTGAGATTTGCACCTATACATATTTCCGATTATATCTTTGTCTTTTCAAATGAAATATTCCCCTGTACTGAGCTGGAAGGGTCAAGAAAAAGTATCTCTAAGCCTGCAGCAACTGGGAGCCAAAAGGCCCACACCAGTAGATGAGGTGAGAGCAGAGTGCTGTGTGCAGCAAAGCAGCACAGTAGTTTGGGAAGGGAAAAGATCAGGCAACTTTTAAATTGCTGAGCACAAATTAGTCCTTTCCAGAAAACTGGATTACAAATAATCCTGTCTGTAAAATTGCTATGAAAAAAAAAATGAAACAGCTGACCTCAGTTCATCTTTCCCTTAGGGGAAAAAGAACCTGGAACAGTTCTAAAGACATGCATTTCTGTTCACAAAAGGTCCTGATGTAACATCTGCACCAGTATCCAATCTGGATTTTCAAGTGAATTCAACTTTGTGTGTCAGTTTGTGCACTCACTGTATTGGTAAATCAGGGCAATATCACACAACATGATGCTGTACATTTTTCCCTAATTACTCTAATTTTATATTGCTATTAAATGATAATCATGTAAATGCAGAACAGGGAAGAACTTATATGCTAAGGGAAATTTTTTCTCTTCCAGTAATCTGTTTATTGAGATTTTCCCAGTTATTTTCATTTAAAAAAAATGAGCAAGAAATATGAGCACAAAGAAACTACAGAGAAAAGGCGTTTGTGATTGGATTAGTGAACCCAGAAAAACAATCATCAATAGATGTCTTTATTATTAAAATAGAGTAGCAATTTTGGCTGAATGATTAGCCAAAGTTTCAAGGCTTTGCAAAGTTCTTATTAACATAAGAAATCAGCAGCTTAAGTCAATTGTGCTCTTGGAGTAAACTTAAAATAATCTTGTTTACTTACTCCCCCCAAAAAGGGAGGAAATATTTCACCCTGAGCACATTTTTCTCAAGGCAATAAAAACAAAAGTGTCAGCAAAGACTGTTATTCTTATTGAGGAATTCCCAAATCCGCCACTCTGGAGAGCCTAACATCCAAGACATGCTGGCTGTCCACATCCTCTTAAGAATATACAGCCAAACCTTATTGCAAGATTTCTGCTCCATCACTGGCAGGCTTCGGCCAAGAAAACTTGCATGTGTAGCAACAAATTCCTCGTGCTGTCACCTTTGGTTTGACGTGCCGCAGTTCACTACAGCACTGGTCCTCCACAAGAAGGGCTATAGGGCTTTTCCAGGCTTCTCAACATCTGATATTTGGGGAAGAAGGGAGGGCCAGAGAGCAGCAGGCAAGTCACAATTTGCAATTTCTAGCTTAAGAAGGATTTGAAGGCGGTCAACAGCACAGCTGATTCACTGCAGGCTTTGCCTGGTTAGTATCAAGTGCTTCTCTCCCAGCCAGAAAGGTTTCAGGGTTTGCTTGTCCCATAACATGTCAGCTATGGCACTGGGCCCACCATTTCCTCTAGGAACTGGGGATCTCTCACTGTTCATAGTGGGTTTGCTACTTTTTACACTCAATTCTCCAGCCAGCTTGTACAGTGTTTCTTTTTTGGTTTTTTGAAGATCCTTTTCCTCGTATCTCACATTGCTTGAGTGAGATCTCCCAATGGATGCTTGCTAATCTTTTATTCCTAATAACATGGATAAGACAGACGTTCTGTACAGACTCTGTCACTTAGCTTGTCTCCTTCCCATTTATTTATTTTTCTTTCTTTTTCCTGAAGTAAGATCACCACATAAAATTCCTTCTGCTGCAGCACAGCTACTGGGTATAACCTTTTACTCTGATTTGTCATTTCATTCCCGTATTAACTGTGTTGTGAAGACCTGTCAATTCCATTTATTGAATGTCTTTAAAATCTGTGCTTGGTTAATGACTGAGGCAACTAAAACTCCGGTGCACGCCTTGCTTCTTTCTCAGCTTGAATATTTAAATGGGTTTCTTGCTGGCCTTAGTGCATTTATTCTATCTAAATTGCAATCTGTGCAGTCATTTGCCTGGCCTCCTGATTTCTTTCTTTCTTTTCTTTTTTTTTTTTTTTTTTTTTTTTTAGTACTTCATATTCTCATCATGAAACTCTTACTTGGGTCACCACTTTTTCTTTTGCATTTTCCATTTAAAATTTTGACACAGGCCTTGTTTTATTTAGAGCAGTTTTAATAGGGTCTGGGAAGGACATTGTTGTATGAGGACAGAGTGAGGGTCTAACACTGTAATACGCTTGTCTGCTACATTCTCTAGGCCTTATGCAAGAGCCCGTAACTGTGATTATACCAAAAATTTAACAACAGTGATGACACAGAAGTTCAGCATGATTAATGTCATTCCTCATGTCAATATTCCTTTTCAAGGGTTGTGTATCTTACAGCTGGCAATCCCTCTAAAAACAAACAAACAAACAAACAAAAACAAACGTAAAACCTTGATTAATTCTCAAACACCTCAGGATTAACTTGCAATTTCAGATCTTTCATACATTTCTACAAAATCTAGTCAATATAGTCAAATCTTCTCCAAAGAAGGCTTTTCTCAGATTCCCCAGTTTTTGATCCAACTGCAAACAAATTTTACTGAGTTACCACGACTAGTATGGAGGTAGTGCTCTTCTTGTTACCTTAGCTCTTTAAGAGAATTTTTTCAGTGATTCATTACTGAGCTGGAACCCCATCAGCTTGTCAAGCTCAAGATCCTGCCTGAATCTGCTTGTCTCGCAGACCAAGTCCCGGTTCACTGGGAATTTTAAAAAGGCCTCACAAAACACTAATAAAGACAAGAACCAAGAATCTTGGGAGCGACTGGGGACAAAGACCACACTGATGAGTTACAATTACAGACTCAGTAAGTCAGACAAACTATCGGACTTATTCCATATAATACTCTGGAAATCACAATGGGTAAAATCTCCTTTTCTAGGACAAGACTTAGACTTCAGTTGAGTCCAGCTTTGAAGGCTTATCTGTCAGTTCAGTGTAAAACCTCCATACATGATAGCCCTCTGTTTGCTTATTTCAAAAACAAGGACCCTCTCCCTGGTCCTGTTTCAAAGTGTTTGTCTTGCAGATTGCTAGGGGTGGGGGGAAGACTTCCCATATTTTTTCTGTGTACCGATTACTTAATCTGTTTTATTTAGTTACGAGTGACAATTCATCTCTATAAATACCAGCAGGTACTTATTATCTTAGCTGATTTAATAAAATAGGAAGTAAAACAAACCATAGAACTCAGAGATGAAACATGTATTTCTTCCTTTTACTGGCTCATTCTAAGGGTGGACATTTCACAAGAAAAGGTAGCACTTGACTCTTAAAATGATGTAACAATTGTAATAGTGGAGCTGCTTCACTGTACTGATGACATCATGCCATCTCCCTCCCATTTTCTGCCCCGTAAACTGAATGGATCTAAAGTTTGTCTATCACTTCTCACATGGACCTGATGATTGTCCAAAGATTTAATCCATGGACTGATATCCAAAGGTTAGAGGTTTTAGAGATTGCACAGGATTTGCTCCTTGCAACAAGTTGTAATCTGACTTAATCCATGGTTCTGTATCTTAATATTCAAACGTATCTAGAGATAAAATTTATTCTGCAGCAGGTACTGCAAAGTATCCAACAAAAGCTACAGAATAAGTACTTGGAGATCCTGCTGTCAATACAAATCTAGTGCATCTTTATTTCCTACTCCACTCTTCTAACAAAGGCATTCTCTGTGATAGATATAATAAACCATATCTCCCCATTACAACAGCAGTACTTTTCCATCACCTTTAATTATATCAGATGCCGCATATAGCCAAGCTCACCTCCATTTACCTGATGCATTACTGTCATTTTGAAGGGCAGATGTTTCTATATCCCATACTTCAACAAACTCAGCTCCATTCCATTGCTTTACAGAGATGCAGCTTGAGCAAAAGATACTACTCGCATGTCACACACCAAATAGATCTGTATTCCGCAACTCTGCGTGCACAGATGCTTTTCTTAAACTACTACAGTTTGTCACCATTCTCCTCCAACATATCCACTCTATAGTGCTTTTACTGCTCTGCTTGGGATTACCATTGCAATATTCTGGAGTATTTATCTGTTTTTTTATAAGGGAAATGCTAATCATATACTACTATCTAGAGACCAGCAATTTCAGCTCATAAACTTTCAGACTTGTTTTCATTCTGTAACGGAATGAAAAGCCTATCTTTTCATAGTCTTCACAAGCTGAGATTTTGCAAAAATTTTCACTTTCTAAAATTAAGAAAAGCCCCTATTTCGACTTGGAAAACTTGAGATTTTGACATCCTTGAAAGACAAAAAGTCTTGGCCCTCAACGGTCCTCTTTTCCAGAATTCCTCTGGATGGATACACCTCTGTGAAGCATTCCAGGGAGAAGGAAAAAAGATACCTGAGGAAAATCAAAATATGATCCAGTCAACTCTCCTTATATTATTTATGCTGAAACTCTAGACACAAACCCTTCACTATACATATCAAAATATGTTTACCATATGGTGTGTTCCTCAAACTCCTTGTTTGCCCTCAACCATGAGCAACTGGTCAAGTGGGCAACAGTAGAAGGCAAGGAACCATTATAAATCTTTAAGAAATCTGATAAAACTTTTAAGCTAGCTTTTACATCCACAGTCAAACAGAAAGTGTTACGCAAGACGTGTGGTTGCTGCGGTAACATTACACCACACCTCTGGTGACTGCAGCAGCAAGGTGTCAACATAACATGCCTCAGTGGTTTTACCATCCTCAGATGCAGAGAAGGATACAGCAATATTATCTCAAGTAATTCTCACTTGTTCTTGGGCAAAGGCTCTCTGAGTGTATGTGCAGCTTGAAGGTTGGCCTTTCACTTTTTCCTAGTAGAACAAAGGAATTTTTTTTCTCAGACCTCTAAAGAAAGTTTACACCTTTATTTCTGAAACTCCAGGGAAGAAAGGCTTTAAATAATACATTTCCAGAGTGTTTGTGTGCAAGTGTCAGGGATGGATGAACTCACTTGAACCACAGAGCAGTTGGAAAAGTGGTGTTCAAACTGCACACCTGAAGTCAGCTGTGAAACGGCTCTGACACTACAAAGAGTCACTGAAGAACATGAGAAGTGTCCCAGGGAGGAACTGCCTCCACCTGCTGCTCCGGATCAAGGCGTCGCAGCTGGAATACCACGCATGAGAGATACATCTTTGGGAACAGGGAGAAGGGCAACAGTTACCTTCTCTCCCCTTCTTGAGAAAAAAAAAAAAAAAAAAAAAAAAGAGAGAGAGAGAGAGAAAATAGCCCTGCAGTTCTTTGACTGTTCATTGCCAAGTGATTCATGAGTTATAGTTTTCTTGTGAATTTGAAGAAGAAAGGGGTTAGGAGAACATGCTGAGAAGAGTCATCAAGTTTGTAATGAAGTGTTATAAATATTTGTAGTAATGACTTGAAGAAGACTACCACAATATTTTTCATTTTTATGCACTATAAACAGAAAGATACAGTGTTTATGAGTATAGACAAAGACTGAGCAGAAAGATGAGAGATCAGTGAAGCTAGTATTATACACTGTTTATAGATGGAAAACTATCTAAAGGACCTTGTCACATGATGATATGGAGGGAAACAAGATCACTTACAATAAATGTTTCCAGGCTAGAATTCAAAGGTTGTATTTTCATAAATTCTTGGGACTTCATAGTCTGTTCAGATGTCAGAGAAGACATCATGAGCGCTCATCAGTTCTCCTTGTTCTCAGTGGGAATTCTTGGCACTGACCATTTGATATTATACCCTTAATATGCCAGTTTCAAAGGATTCACACCCAGTGAAAACCCAGAGTTTTGTCCTCTGACTATGCCAGCTGTAACTATAGTGGATGGGAAACTGAATAAATTGTAACTGGTTTTACCAACTGGACAGCAGCAACAAACAGATGAAAAATGTCTGTTCACCAAAAAATGTCGCACTCTACAGGATTCTGGGACTACATGGACTTCTTTGGGACCATATGCAACCTTTCCAGATCCACAGCACAATTGATTCTGTACACTTAAAAACTGAATAGAAAATTTCAATTCCTTTTCAGAATCTAATTTATATACTAGGATGCCTACAGCTTAATCATAACAATGCCAACAAATCCAACCAGGTTTACTTCCTCCCAGGAATTTGATCTGCTGCTACCCTGGATGCTCTTATCATAGCAGGAAAAATTCAGCATCTGAAATTACTCCAGAGTGAGACTTTTTAATGGTTAGCAGAAGAAATGCCACTCTACATGATCAAATGCCTTTTCTGTTTCTACTGAAGTTATTAACTCTCTGTTGAGGTTTCAGTTTTGCTTTGATTAGAGCAACTAAATTAACATTTTTATATCAGAGTTTTTAAAATTTCTCCCCAGCTTCAAAATCCACTACATCTTTGTAGCACTGTAGATCATATTTATTCAAATATTCTGGCAAAATCCTACGGCCTTGATCTTAGGAATCTTTAAATATATAAGTAACCTCAGAGATGTGAAACACTGACAGAGTCCAGTTTCATATTGCATTCACAAAAGCAGTTGGATTTTGATTTTGGTCATTGCATACCTTTCGTAGATGAATAAAATTGTTCGTTTATGTGTGAAATTTCTTTTAAAAGATCAATATTTAAGATAATTGCTACAATATCAGATCTAATTTTCAGAGGTGTACTATTAAGAGAGAAAAGTTGTCCTTAGCATCTGAAGAGCACTCAGAAGATATTTACTGACACTTCTAGAGATAAAATCCCTTTTTTCTCCCAGTTGCTACTCTACTTTACAGAATCACAGAATGGTTGAGGTTGGAAGGGACCTCTGGAGATCATCTAGTCCAACCCCCCTGCTCAGCATGGTCACCTAGAGCATGTTAGACAGGGTTGCATCCAGGCAGGCCTTGAAGATCTCCAGAGAAGGAGACTCCACAACCTCTCTGGGCAACCTGGTCCAGTGCTCCGTCACTCTCACAGGGAAGAAATTCCCCCTCACAATCAGGCAGAACTTCTGTGGTTCAATTTCTGCCCATTGCTTCTTGTCCTGTCGCATAGGACAACTGAAAAGAGTTTGTCCCCGTCCCCCTTGACACCCTCCCTTCAGGTACTTGTACACATTGATAAGATCCCCCCTCAGTCTTCTCTTCCCCAGGCTGAAGAGGCCCAGCTCTTACAGCTGTTCCTCATAGTGCAGATGCTCCAGCCCTCTGATCATCCTTGTAGCCCTATGCTGGACTCTCTCCAGTATCTCCATAAATACTCTTTAGAATAAAAATTCTGTATCTGACATGTTTTCTTAAAGGCCAAAAAGACACACTACTTAGATGAAGGCTTTATTACCGCTGCTGCCATTTTGGGAAGCAGTAGTTTCCCATTTCTACCACATGAGAATCTTGTCTAAGAAACTATTTCCCCTTAATTCTATTACAGTTACTTTCCACTAACTTTGTCTCAGCTAATAATAACCAAGAACTTGGTTTAGCTTTTGCAATCACTTAAACATTTGGAGTCTTCTCTCATAACAGGCGTTTTAAATCAATCCATTTCCATTTCCAGTCTGAGTACTTGAAAATGATCCTCTCAAGATCAAGCGAATGATTAGAAACCTGGGAATTTCACCACTCTTACCACAGGTTTCTCAACACAAACTTAAGATTAAAAAACTCATTTATCATTATTGTTTCATGGCAGCTTTTCAGAAGGAAGGACCAGAACTGCACATAACAATCTAGTGGGTTGAAATTCCAACTGACATTGGTCAGAATCCATCTCAAGGCTATTTTTCCTACATTTGAAATTATATTTAGAAAAAGTGAAAATATTCCAACAATCTAAAGGGGGCAATAAAAAGCCCAAACTTCAGTCTGGAAAGGTAACTATAACCACGAGAGAAATATGGATTTAGCAGAGATTCGGGTAAGGCCAAACTCCAGTTAGAGGGCCAGGAAGCAAGAACTGGTCTCAGAAGATCTCTTCCACTTCTAAAGCCACATATTATCTTTTACTGAAAAATATTATAGAATGGAAAGGCTAGGCATTAACAAGAGTTTCAATTTCCTTTTAATAAGAAAGAGACCTGAAATATGCTTGTGTGTGCATATGAAAGGTGCATGTTTTCCCACCTGAGAAAAGCTGGAAGGACAGGTTTCTTGGACTTCTTTTTGCAGGGGAAAACACTGGCAGAAGTTGCTCTTGCTTAATGTAATGGAGATCAGTACAGATTCAATGGCTTTGTCTATGTGAGAACAGAATCAGCAAAGAGTGTTCGAATGCTGCCAGTACAGGGGAATGCCTAAGGAAACATTTCACAAGTGCATTTTCAGGGCCAAGGAATTAAATTGGTTTTAATAAAACCAAGCGAAAAGGGCTTAAATAGGACTTTAGTGATGCATAAGACTTCAGTAGTCCTCTGCCCAAGGGTGTATTTCTCTATATATGTAGTAACCTGTCACCAGGCTAGGTTTTAATTACACGAGCCATGGGCAAAATGAAGTTTGCTTTCTAATATCATTTTGATGTGGTATTCACAATCTCTCTAGGAAATTATAGTCCCTGCTATGCTCATCCTCTCTCGAGCATTAAATGGCAAATGTCATTGTCAGAAGCAAGAGGTATGCTCTATCCTGGTACTGGAAAAAAAGCTGACTTCCCCCTTCCAGCAAAGGATTTAAAGCAGCTTCACATCTCCAGGAACTCTCAGAGGTAAAACTTATCACTTGTGCCATGACAATTAAAAGACATTAACCCCAAGACATACCATTTTCTCAATACCAGAAGCTGGTTGCCAAAATACCTTCCTATTAGTCAATGTAGTTCTCAGTTCAGATTTCCCATTCTTTTTTCTTGGAATGTAATACCCTCAACACTACAGCACAGTATGAATTTGCTGCTGCAGCTACAATCCTCAAGTCTGCTGTGAACTCTCTGCCTCCTAGTTCAGAGAGCAAGAGTCTGCCATCACACCATCACAGCTCTCTGAAATGACCAGATATAATTGGGTTCAGTGGAGTTCAAAGCTATGATCCAGCTTCCTCATATCAAAGTCCATTGATTCAGTGGCAGTCGAAGTGCATTGAAATGCAGGGAGAGTGTGAAGAGAAATATGAGCAGAACGCATTTAGGTCCATCCTGTTATATTTCAGAATGCTGTATTCAACTGGCTTTTGGTTGAGCTTTCAAGAGCTCAGGTGTGTTCCCCTGGAGAAGGCTTTTTCTCGTCCTCTAATTGCTGCAAAAATTATCTCATTTTTGCTAATGCACTTTGCCTATTTCATGGCTTGATACTTGTGAGACTCATTTACATTTTTTTTAAATGTCAGGGCTTTCTCCTGAGATTGTTCATTCATTATATTTATTTTCTTGGACATGATTTAACAAACTATCCCTGAAGAATTTGCAGCTATTAACTTTGTTGAACAGTAGCTCAAGTGAGAGTTAGAGGCAAATGGCCTAAAAGAAAGTAATGGGCCAAAGCACCTCCAGGGTATTTATCTGCCCCCAAACTCATTTCAATAATTCTTCCCCACAAAGAGAGAAAGGAAAAAAAAAAGAAAGTGAAAGAAAAGAAAATGCTGTTGTTGGTGGTGTGAGCCCATAAATTTCAAATACAGATGTGCATAACAGGATTGGGGTTCTTTTCTCTACATGGTCAAGATACTTAGCTATTTGCCCTCACCATTACTGAGCCCTGTGTGTTGTCAGCGTCTGCCTCACATCCTGTAACCTCTAAACCAGCAATGGTAACTGTCCTAAGCCTCAGTATGTTATGGGATGGCCATCTGCCTCGTATTGCTCTTAATGGCAGCTCTCAACTTGAGAGTCCTGGGCTGTTGCACACCTATTTCTGGGAAAAAGACCTGCTTGCTGCCACTACTAAAAATGAGGTGTCTGTAAGTGGCAGTAAAGCTAACTCACCTTACATGGTCTTCTGGAAAAGATACCAAGAGTAGACTACAAAATACAAAACATTCATACAATCATCATCATCCTGTGGGCTGTAATTACAAATTAACTTCTGATGTACAGAACATGATAAAGGCTCTGATGGCCCAAGAGCCCTTCCGTTTTTCTCCAAATATACCAGCTGTATACAATGGAGAATATATGTCCATTGGTTGATACAGTTCCATCAATAAATTAATAACACCATTTCAACTGGTATACTGAGTTTTATACAAAATATGGCTTCTTTCCACAAACCTTGCCACAATAGACACTTTGCCTTTTCTAAAAAAATATTTGTTTGACACAGTTATGCATGAAGATAGAATATGACTTAGTCTGTTGTTGTTATTGTTGCTGTGTAATAACTGACTACTTTTCTGCAGATGTGTTATGTCCATGACGCAAGTATACTTAGTCACTGGGGTTTTCTTGAGTATTGGGGCATAAGGACAAAAATAAAAATCAAATTACCCTTCTATCCAGTATAACCTCCCACTGCATTGCAAGGAAAAACAAAGACAACTTGGGATATTTTGTACGTCACATTTTTGTTATTTTCCATTCTGCAGGACAGTGCAAAGTCACAGCAGAGAGCCAAAAGTGCTGGGCGGCTGCATCAGCCCCATTCCTGGAAACTTCGTAACTCCAATAGCTTTAGAGCCACTTGTGCACAATATTTTGTCTGACCTACTATGATACTATTTCGCTCAAGTTAGGCCACGTGCTATATGGTAAATTGTGCAGTATGGACATATTGTCTTCTTTCAGAAAAATGTTTTCTTTTTCAATATTTTATAAGAATGAAGACAGCTGATTTGTAACTTTCAGCTGAACTTCATAGGAAAGAGTTTCAAGTAGTTTCATGTAAGTCAGAAGTATCCTTTTTTAGTTATCTATCTCTTCTGGGATGTTTGTAATCTCCCTAAAGAAACCTGTTTACACCTGCCATACAACAAGCAACACAGAGCTAAAATCCACCGAAACAAGAATACCAATTCGTTTTGAAGCAGGTCATCTACCACGTGCTATTAACTGCCCCATGCCAATACAGCTGCACAATTTTTATTGTTTTTTCTACAGTGAATTCATTTAAAAAAAAACAGTTTGTTCTCAGTTAGCTTGAAACAGTTTTGGGACAGTATAGCTGCAGAGGAATTGCCGGTCTGACGAGTAAGAGAATTGGGGATATTGGCATCACCACAGATTCAGGTTCAGACCCCTTCCTTCTTCATCTCAGTGTGAAGATTATTCACCTTGACTTTCCCGGGTAAATATGCTAGCCAGCCAAAAAGCCAATGAAGTTATTTGTATAGCTACTGAGTAAAAAGGAAGGAGTGAAACCTTCCTTTTTACCTTTCGTGTCAAGTGGAATGTTTCTTTTGATGCAGAATTATTTTTTCCTCTCTTTTTTACTTTTTGTTTTACTGAAGGAAAAAAAAAGCTTCAAGCTGAATTGATTTTTTTTCTATTCTCTGTTCAGTAGTCCAGCCAAAAAATCTATTGCTTCTACTGTACGACTTCCAACCTTTCTCTTTCATTCAAACTAGATTTACACAATTTGCTTTCTAAAGACCCATGGCATCAGGATCTGTAGAACAACCAGGGTCAAAATTTCACTATTTTTGAATATACCTACAATACACATCGATTTGCATAATAGACCCTAATGCCTCCTTCAGAATCATTATGGTCTATTGAGTAAATAATGTGTCTATTGAAAATGGCTGAAATACCCATTTAGTTGATAGACTCTATTGACTCCTAATAAGAAGCTATTAGAGTTGAATAAATATCATGCATTTTAAAACTTGTCTAAATATATTCCATTTCCACATATTTTCATATTTATACAATCCACTGTAAAGAACATTTGATATCCACTCACAGACAGCTACAAGAGAGAATTTCCCTTTTTCATAGGGTTTCTCTTAAATTTGAGAGCATGAAAGTGGGTTGTATTTGGGTGATCATTTTGTTCTTAGTGTGACTGACATGGGGAAAAAATCATAACAAGAAAGAAAATTAAACTATATGAGTTTGTACTTAAATAAAATCAAGCTTTATGTTTTCAAAGAGTTAGCGCAGGATTTAGCCATGGCTAAATGGGCTAATATGAGGGATAGCACAGCACATTCTTCACAGTCAATTGTTTAAATATGCAAACGCATGGAAAGAAAATGAACACAGTTAGACAATGTGTAAAATCCATATTCGTATTTATTCAGCCTTAATTATTTTTCTCTTAGGAGCTGATATAATCTGAAGTTAAAGCATACTTTGGTAATTACCTATATACATATTTTTTGCTGTTCCATAGCAATTCTGAAGTAACTGTAAGGAACTGTGCCTTTACAGCATAAAGATTTCAGACTCCAGGTGTGCCTTGTCCTGCTTCATGATCGTCTGAGAGTTTCAAATTATGGATCCAGGATCCCAAGTCCTGCCACTCCATTTATTGCTAGGTAGACAAAAGAAAGAGCTGGAACTCAAAGCTGGTACAGGAGTGTCTCCTGCAGGTGTTTATTTCAAGTAAAAGTAAGTCAGGGAAGTGACTGTTGCCACTCTGGTTCTCAAAGTAATGAGTTCAGCTGCTTGTAAAGAAAAAGTGCTTCCTTCCTTTCCCTCCTTAAGGCCTGAACAGGCACTGGCAGTGACTAGAAGTGATCACTTCTATATATTTTCACACCAGTTGATTCCGCATTCTCCAGCAGTCACAGACTATTTTTGCTATGCTCTTGTCCCTTTAAAATCTTTCATATGTTTAGGTACATATTTGGATCTCCTCAGCTTTCAAAAGACCGTCAGAAAGACTTACGAGCCATTTACACTGGAGGTCAAGGCAGGAGGCAGTTCTTTACACTAGATTGTCATGTCTCATGTAAGCCCTGTAGGAATCTGACACAACTACACATGAAGTCGGCACTGGGCTCTTATGTCCAGAGCTCAAGTTCAGTTCCTAGCAGGCCTGACCACACAGACATTGCCTATGTCTACTGTATCAAACCTCCCCACAAATTCACTTTTTCAAAAGGTTGTCTAGACTGTATATCGCTGTGACAGTGTTATGCAAATTGTTTTCTCAGTTTATTTAATTTGATGTTGGCAAGAATGGAGGGTTAATGGCCTTGGCACACACATATTTTGTTGCTATTTTCCAGTCAGTTCTTTGAATATTTGGAGATTAGAAAGTCTTCCTTGATCTCACAATGGCAAAGAAACAGAGAAAAGTCTAATATAGGCATTAGCCCTATTCCACTGGGATCTAATGATGCTGAGATCTCCAAACTGGAACTGATTTGGCATGCATTAGGCACACCTCATTTGGTTGTATTCTCTTTCTCTTTCCACACTAACCCACTTGTCTCTGTAAGCACTCCACCACTGTCTTCCATTTTAGGGTCACCCCATGCTTACGGCAGATAGTACAGAGGACAGACCACTTCCTTCTCCTTTCCCCCCTTCCTCTGACCTCCTGATCATGCTACGGCCTTACCCAAAGAGCACCAGCCCATCTATGGGGGACAGGAGTCCTCCAGAGCACTGAGCTGTGAAGGAACCATTATGTAGAGATAATTTCTGTATCCTCACATCCCATATGACTAAATAATCCTCTGCTCTGTGCCTGAGACATATTGAATTGATAGTGAGAACTACTCTTGACAGACTACAAAAGTCTCCACAGATGCTTCTGGGTTTTGCAGATGCAGTATGTTCCCACCTCTCAACTCCACCTTCAAACCACTTGTCGTTGTACAATCTCTCTAACTGGTAGATCCTGTGTCCTACAAGGGTAGGACATCTTTTCTCAGGCATTATATTCTAATGTTTCACACCTAGAAAACCAAAGTCCTTTCTTTCTGTTACCTCTAACTGAACTAGGAAAAAAGGAAATCGAATAACTAGAATAAAAAAACTGGTAGAAGTAATAGCTTATTAGTTTTTCATCTTTATTTATTTATTTTTAACTGGATAAAATTGATAAATATGTTCACAATGGTTTACATAAGTCACCTTATTTTTATCTTTCACTGTGCCTGAAGAAACCTGAAGGTATCATTTGATCACTTTTTCTGGAGGCTTTGGTTTGGCTAAAAGATGATGGTATTCTTCTTCTGCCATCTCCTTCCTTTCCTCCTTCCTCCATGAGAAAGTTTAAGCACTTTATGCACTCTATACCTCTGACTCCCAGGCAGCAATTGCAAGAGTAGGAGCACTGGAAAGCATAAAAGCCAAATAATGCTAATAGGGCAAACAGAATGTAATTGCTTGTGTGTGCTAGTTATATCCTGAAACAAATTGTTTCTTAATGCTGAGGTCAGACAGGGTTTAATTAGGAGAAATACAATTGGTGTAAAATTTTGCAGCAGGCTGCTTGTTTGGTGTCATGCCAAGGCAACATCAAGCCTTTCCAAATGGAAATTTTCATTAGAGGCCATTGGCAGCCTGGTTAGGCTGAGTTTCAACTTTTTCGAGTCTCCTGGTAACATCAACCTAAAACTCAGCATATCTGCTTCCTAATAACAGGCTGTCCCTATTGCAACTGTTCGCACACACACGGTTTCTACATATGTAACATCAAGTGTGATCAAGATCTGCCATGGTTACTTTTTCCTGGCCTGAAGCTGTCAAAATCTGCATGTAGACAGGACTTATCATCTATAAAAGAGTGGATAAATGACATTTTATTTCCATATTGTTCTCATGCCAAAGATAGAGGCCTTTGAACTCCAGCAGAGGATTTTAAGGGAAATTTCTAAGCCTTTTTGGTTGAGCTGTGACCCTTTTTTGTTCTGTTTGTACCAGTCTATGCAATGTTCTCAAGGATTCTTATTGATGCTCATAGCAATGATAGTGCTCTTTACATTGATTATCACAGCCCCAGTGCTCATGCTGCCAAGGTTAAGGTTGTATCAGCATTTCCTTTATAGACTCTGCTGTTCAAAAGAAAAATATTTAACCTGACTGTGAAAATTGGCTGGAGGGTGGAATTTTTTTTCCTTTTCCTAATTTTGCAAGGGAAGCTAACGTTCATAAAATTAAGGGATGGGCATTCTGGCTTGAAGTAAGCAGACGTGGGTTTTGAAGGCTTCCTCCGCTCATCATTATACCTCAGTTAGCTTGTGTCTTTTATTGCTCTTGTGGTCCTGACAGGGAGACCATTGACAAACGGCACCAGAAGTATATGACCTGGTGCATAACCCATGGGCTTTGAAGGTCAGCTACCACTTACCTACCTGAGATACTTACTCCAGAAAAAAAAATAAAAAAAATAAAAAAACAGTAAAAGGCTGGAGCAGCAGAGGATTTGTGGCCTATGTGAAAGCTTGCTGATGTGGCAGGTGAGCTGGCAGAGATAGTGGAAGGACTACTGAGCCAAACTGCCACTGGAAATAAAACAAGCCAGGTTATAGGAGGGAGAAGTTGCTGGGAAGAAAGTGGCAGAGACCCAAGTAGATAGTCATGGTACAGCAATTTGTTAAACAGGAGTCTTTTCATTTCAATATCTCCCTGTTCTGGTTCAGACTACTCCTGAATCAGCATTTACAGAACCACCTCCTCCCTGAAGGTGACATATTCTCTTCTTCATGCATTTCTAGCCAACCTCTTGAGCTCCTGTTTTCTCTGTCTCCTCTGCTCTCGCTAATTTTTGTGGGAATGGCACTTTGTGCACTTCTTCCTCTCTCCTGTCTATGGGCCAGCTGTGGTACACAGCTGTCTCTGTCCTTCTCCTGCCCTGTATGAAACCTGCTGTAATTGTGCAAATGCTTACTTCTGGCCTGCTACATGTGGTTGGCTGCTGTCTATGTGCACAATTCTTAAAGTCAGTGAAAGTTACCTGTATCCTCTGTAAGCAGATGTGTTGAGGGGAGAAGAAAATAGCGGACTAGATGTGTTGCCGTTCCTCAGCTGTATCCACATGCTCTAGCTGGGATCCAGTCTTTGTTGTGCATGAAAAAAAGGGGCCATTTGGATTTGGCAAGACTGTAAATATGGAACCATCAGCTCTACGCACATGCATGATCACAACAGTGCCTTGAAATATTTGTGTTGTGAAAGCTACTAGAAATCTCCAGAGAGAGAGAGAGAGATTGGAGATTTTCCTAGCTTTTATATGTTTCATATCTTTCATATAAAACAACAGGATTCTTCTGTTCACAGAATACACCCATAGATAGCTCTTACTAGCTATTAGCAGTAGCTCTTTGGTGACTCTCCTCCCTTTATTGTTTAACTTTCATGGCTAGTTTGTACTGAGAGGAAACCCACTTGCTCCATATGAGCTCTCAGCATTACTCAGTGGTGCTGACTCGCAGTATTTCCTGAGCTGGTATGTATTCTGCATACTTTTGTTTCCTGTCTTTTTTTGCCTCTCTCCCAGGCTGCGTCTTATATTGACACAAATTCTACAGCTTCAGATCCCCTCTGGTCCCTGCTGGAGGGGCACAGCCCAGTCAAAAAATGCCCCATTCCTTGCCAGGCCAGAGCTGCTACATGGGCCCAGCAGCACACTCGAATATCACCTTCACGACCTATAGCCCACCTGATTCCTAGCTCCCATAGCGTCCACTCCCCTTTAACCCTTCTGGGGTTGACTGGCTAATTGCTTTCCCTTAGCAAAAGGAAGGCAGGATCACTTTTTCCTTCATCAAAGAAATAAGCAGACAACAAGGTGGAAAAGGACAGCATCTTCACTGCTTTTGCTTGAAGTTTTGTTAATTGGAGGTTTAAAGCTTCTTGCTCTGTTGAACATACTTTCATGCACGTGTGACTACAAATGTCTGTGTCTGGCTTTGGCTCAGGAACCCCAGAGGAGGATCAGGTGGTGAGATGGGGGTGGAAGGGCTAAATATAGTTTGTCTGCCACATGATCATCCCTCCTCATGTTTTCGTACCTCCAGCCTTTTCCTGAATTTCCCTGTGGGTAGCTTAGTAACAGATATGATGGCCCATTCTCTAGTGAGCTTAAAAACCCAGAAAATATACTGCCTTTTTAGAAACAAACAAAACTAATGAGCTGAAGGTGTTGTCATGGAAGTGTTACTTACAAGCGTGGAAGGGGAGCTGCCCTTCACCAGGCTCGGCCGAGCAGCCGGAGCACAGAGCAGCGCTCCCCGTCACGTACAGCTGGGAGGCCGCGGGCTCTGTAAATGCTGTTTGTACAGATGACGAGTCCCCTGCCAAAGCGGGTGATCAGTGGACCAGGGTCAGAGACATTAACGCACTTCAAAGACACATTGTTGGATGATCACTTGTACTGGCCATTGCCATGCAGAAGGCACGTTACAAGGAAGCTTGGCAGAGCCGTGCAGCGCTGAGCCTCTCTATTTGCATGCAGTACAGGGAAGCAAGAAGTGCTCGTCTCCTGTTTAAAGGCAGCTACTGCTGCTTCACTGGGAGCTTTGGCCTTTTCAGTGGGGAACCCAGGAGACAGGCTGTCAAAAGAGAAGTCTCTTGTTCAAACTACCAAGCTTAGAAAGTGGGGTAGCAAAAACAAAAAAAAAAAAATAAAAAAATTTAAAAGGCTCAGAGCAGTCAAACTACAGAGAGTTGTTGATTCTTGGGTCACTTTTTTTTTTCTTTCTGAGGTTATTTTGTCATTTATAGTTGGATAGATGCAACAGCAAGGAGGGTGGAGTTCAGTCAAGGACTTGAAGATAAATTCATAATTCAGTTTTCCAAACAGACAAACAAATAAAGGCTGATTTACACGGAGGATGTTTTATATTTCCTCATTGTATTTCCTCTGCTCTGTACAATTCTTTCTTGAAATCTCTGAAGTAATTCTCACTAACAGCTGTGATGCCTACTGTGTGGGGCAGAACTGATCAACTGCAGGGAATCCTGCCATGTTCATCTCTCTTTTTTAATCGTGTCAAATTCCGTCTCCTTTAGTAATCCCCATTATTCCCTCAGGAGCTGGAAGAAGATTTAATTGTTAAATTTGCATAGTAACTCAGCAAATAAACTCTCTAGTCTCTTGTAGACCTTTAGCCATTCCAGGCTTCATTTTAGTTATAAATCACTTACTTCTCTATGCTCAGCCATGCTGGCATTTCATACTCAGGAGGCTGGTGCAGAGAAATGATTGAGGGGCAGTCCTTGGGCAGGCTTTTGCTTTTAGGGCTGCTCTTTTATAGCATAGCTTATTGCAAGATTATTTTGAGAATGAGGCTTTGTAGGTGGATTGTGTTTGCCCTTTTCCATAATGATCTATGTGATAAAATAATCCTGCCATAGGGGGCTTCTCACTAGTAGGCCTCCTGTACATGTGGCTATTAACAACATGAGAAATAACTAAAATCCTATTTAATGCAATAAAACACAAAGATGAAAACAAACAAACAGCACATTCACTATTGCTGGATTACATTGAAATGATTTGGTTTTGAAGATAATTCTCAAGAAAGTGCCAGGGTTTGCAGGTTTTCTGCAGGACACAGAAGGGGTAGGATGTTTTTGAGGTGAATAGCAAACTCTGTAGTTTTTCTAAGTTCCTAAATGCAATCCATAATAACTTGTGCCAAATCCTAGAGTCTTTTAAAATCAGGGACTAGGCAGTGATAGAATAGACAACAGACTACATTATTTTACTCTTGTAATTGGAGTAAACACAGGTTCAGCTGTCCAGAGCTGTTGCGATACAATTCAGTCTGAGTGGTGCAGCTTTATTATTTAAGATTTTGGTGGCAGAACTGTCTGCAGCTCTCTCTGCATCTCTACCCTGCTCTACTGAATCTCTACTTCTTGTGACAAACTGGCTTGACAAGCTACAATCTTAATTTTGAAGAGGAAACTCCACAGAAGGCAAGGAAGTGTTAAGTTGGAGAGGCAACAGCCTGACTGAAGCTATATGGCTGTGGTATACTCAAGGAGCTTCTGCATCTCATGGCAGCAAAATAAACTATTACGAGTGCTATTTCTCCATGAAATTAAGAGGCTGGAGGTTTGAAAACCTTGGAGGTTTGCAAGATCCAACCGGATAAAGCCTTGGGCAACCTCGTTTGACCTCACTGTAGATTTAATTTGGCTACTGGGGAGCACAGCTAACATACGAACTTTTGTTTAAACAGTCCATTCACTGATACGCTGTTTCAGCAGGATAATTTAAAGTATGTAGTTCACTTTAGGAGGAAGCCCCTGATGCTTCAGACTAAGAGCACATTCTTGAGTTTTGCGAGACAGCAGCCAAGCACAGAATCCTCCCTGTGAGCCTGGGAAGGACATGCAGAACAGCCATGGACACAATCTTACTGATGACATTTACAGACCTACATACTTGGAAATACGTGTAGCAGTTCAGAAAAGTAACCTAGTCCCTCTCCTTCCCCCCCCTCCCAGGTCTGATCAGCACGGCAGACACAGCAAGCTGCCCACAGTGGGGGCTGTCTGGCTCTGCTGCTCCCCCTCCCACCCACCATGGCTGGGCTGCATCAGCCTTTAAGCACTGGCCAGATTTATCTCCTCCTTTAATTGAGACATAGCCTGAATTAAAAGGCAGACAAATGCCTTCATCGTCTATCTGTCCTGGGCTCTGCTGAGGAGAGTCATAATAAGGTACAACCTACCAAAGATGCTTACTGACTTCCCTGTTGAAAAGCAGAGCAAAAACAGTGAATTGTTCACAGCAAATAACTTATCACAGGGATGGAGTATCAGCCTGCTCCTGGTAATATATTCCACCAAATATCTGAATGAATGAATGGACAAACATTTTTGAATGAAATACAGACTCCATGGGTCACTTCCAAAAAGTACTTTGTGAGTGTTAAATTCAGTCCACATAGTATGCATTTGCTAGTTATGACGGACTTAATATGTCATATGACATCGTCTCATTTTCAGTTCCAAGGCTGCTCAGCCATTTTTGCCATGAACATTTGGACATATTAATTTCAGATTGTTTTAGACAAATCTGTACTTACAATTCTGGAACTTACTCTCCACAAATCTCATTGTTTTTAATTCAGGATAAAGGAAATCTTTGCAGAAGTACATTTGCAGAATAGAAAAAAAGTACAGTTTAAGATCCATAAAATGTCACAGAGAAGTCATTTGGCAGGACATTTAGCTCAAATGCTCCTCAGCTCTCCACCTCAAAATGCAGGATATGATGTTCCTGCTGGTGTTATGATCTTTTGTGTAGGGTGCATGCTCTACATCATTCTCCTAAAATTAGCATCCTAAGGCAGCACCACTATACTGAAGTGGTGTAAACTAGCTAAAATCTCTCATAGAGTTATCTGTGTTTTCAGAGCGCTTACAGAAGCTCAACTGCATTCAGTAACTTAACGTAATCCCTGATACTGATGCCTTGAGGTGGCTATGGAAATGTTGATTGTGTACTTACAGTTTTGGGTTATGAGATCTGCCCCATCCTTCCCTTCTTTTCTACCCTTTTATAGGTGCAGGAGGGGTGTATAAGCATTGAGTTATGTATTGATCTTCTCCTAAAAGCTCCCGACAAAAGCTACTCCCACTGGTGCAGAAAACAACCCTGCTTATTTATCTGCCTTCTCAGCATCACATCAACTCCCTGCACTGAGTTCATCATCCTGAACTATGTAACTACATTTGTACATTAAACAGTAGCCAGGAGAAATGCAAGGCCCCATTTAGCCATGGAAAATGTTGATACTATCAGCAAGGCAAGTCATTCCCCAGGATCTGTGAAAGCAAATAGGGAATTTAACTGTTGAAAGATTGGTTGTCTCAGATCATTGTTCCCAAAGAAGACAAAATGGGTGTTTTTCCTTGGGATGTGAGTCCACATGAGCCTAATAAGGGAGTAGTGAATGAGAGCAATCTACTAGCAATTCCTTCCACTGGGAAAGTGTTCCTGGGAATATGAGGAAGAACGATCTTAACTACTTTGGAGCAAGTATTTGCCGACACTATGACTTAGGAATAGCTGGAATCTTTCAAGTGGTGTAACACAAGGATTTCACTTTTTAATTTTTTCTCCTTGAAGAAGCCACATGAAATCAACCACCTAGTGCTTTCCCAGACTCACTGATATTGCAGATAGTCTCATTGATCTTGAAAGGACAGTCCTGGAGTCTGAGTGAAGAGTCATCTGGATGATAATCAGTGATGAGACCCCAGAGCAAGATGGTGAAATCTGAGAGCTATATGAACAGTCAGCTAAAATTCCTTTACACAGATAAATTTTCCCCTGCTAGTCTTTTGAACTCCAAGAGAAACATAAGCCTTGACTCAGGCAACATGAAGTGTTTGCTCTGGCACACAAGCCAGCAGATGTGACTACTTGGCATTCTTTCCCGAGACTTCAACCTCATGGTATGTCTATGCCAAATGTATCCACATTATGCAAGAGTAATGGAAATTCGCCAGGCAGAGCAATGCTATGTTTTCTTGGATAAATGTTGCTCAGTTTAATTTTGAGGAACTGACTGATAAAAGCCTCAGTGATTACCTATTTGCCTAACTGTCTTCTTTCTGTGAGACTCAGCACTTTTTATTGTACAGAAATATAGGAAAAACATGAAGGAATGAGTGCATCTGAGGCAAGCAAACCTCCTGGTGAAAGTGAAGTGCTCACCTGAGAAAAAGTTTTTTTTTTTTTCCTTTCTGAAACATGAGCTGGCTGCACAGGCTGGCTGCTGAGAATAGTTTGCCATCTGACATAATTCAAGTGACTCAAGCTGTATGGTCACACTGAGCTGTTTATTACAATTTCTCTTTTTTCTGATTCCAAGCACAGTCTACCATGGGAAAATACCAGTGATGAAGGTCATTTGCCTTTGGCAGTACCTGGTGGGTGAGACAGAAATGTAGCAACTCACACTACATAATATTTGCAGACATATGGAAGTAGAAGCCGAAATGTATTTTGGACAACAAAATGCATAGGATTAGCCAACTGGAAGATATGCATTAAAAATAAAAAAAAAAAAAAAAGATCGTAACTGTCACCACCCTGCCCTTTATTTGAACTGACTACTAGTTACCTATAGCCATTGTAGCAGTATTTGCATAATTTACACAAAAATACAGTCCCGTTTTGTCCATGGTCTCTGATCACTAACCTAACTCTTGAAAATAGCGAGCATGATTTGTTGCCTTCAGCAAGCCAAAGGCACCTACCACAACCTGACTCAAGTGTATTCAACATGCTTGTGACATTCACCCACAGGGCAACCTAAGTCAAGCAAAGAGTCAGGGATGGGTGCAGAGAGCTAGGATTCAGCTCCGGAGTTGAGGAAAGCTGTAAATATCCCAGGAAGTCTGTCCCAGACAGAGCAAAGTTACTGTCACCTGACGACAGCCTGATGAAACAGCTGGAGAATGTGATGCCTTTTGTTGCCAGGTCTTTCATTTAATCCTACGGGGGAAAAAATGCTACTGATATAGAAGCAACTCCTCAGGTTGCAGCAGGGGATTGCTGCTGTACTATTATTGCAATTGATTACCTCAGCAAATAGCCAGAAGTAGCCATTACTTCCTGAGGTACTTCCACTACAGTAATCAAGTTCACGTTAACAAATTTCAGTCTTGAAGGAAATCCAGGAGGACTGGCTTCTAACTATGGATTTCAGCTTCAAGAGAAGAACTCAGGGAGAGACACAGTAAAGTGCAGAGCTCCTTCTATTTATTATCCGGGGGCCAAGTGGGAAGAGAACATTTTTTACAGTGTTTTGAAAGGGTGTTTGCTAACTTTTGGCCTACAAGGAAAATCTTGGAAATGATACACTCTAGATGCCTTTCATAACTGCCAGCCTGACACACAACAAGCCAGATGTATCTTGCAGGATTGTTGTGTACAACATGCACGAAAGACAAGTTAGGCGCTAGCATTCTCCAAAGCCCCATACAAACAAGGGCTACTGCACAGTTACGTCTGGGTGGGTAATTTGCAGCAAATAACTTAATTAAAATGCTTTGGCTTTTTTGTGCAGACACTATTGTGAATTTCTCAGATATTCTTTTGAAATTATCTCCTGAGTTATTCCTTTTCCACAGCAACTCATTGCAAGATTAGTCAAAATAATATTTGAATTTGGAATACCAGAGATCAGATATTTATTTTCCTTCATTAGCTAAATAAGACATTTTGAATCAAGTTTCTGCTTCAACACTTAGGTTTTTGAAATATAAAATGGACTTGTGAAAATACTCTGTAATGTTTACTTAAATGCTACTGTTTCAATAGCTGGTAGTAAATTTATTCAATAGAATATTTAGAGAAAGTCAGAAAAAAAACATGAATACTCAAACAAATTACTTAAATCATTTAAACACACCATTATCTGAGGGTTAAGTAGTGTTTGCCTACTTGCAAACAGTTTCGTGCAGCAGAATGTACAAGAAACCTTTAAAAGCCAAGCTAAAAGAGTGTTGTTTACAGCTATATGCTAAAACTCATTCCACCACCTCTTTCATGCAAATAAACAAAAATGGATTTTGAACTCAAAGCTACTTCAATTACGTAATTCATTTTGGTTTGCGAAACATAGAGGTCCAGCTATGCATGTAAATCAACAATAGTAAAATATAGGATGCCATATACCTTGACCCCACTCATCAGGAACGAAAGATGAGTTGCTACCTGCTCTCCTGATGGATTGTTCGTTTACCCTTTGTACATGTTCCCCAGAAACATTAAGTTGTGCCAAGCTACCAAGCATATTGTCAGCATATAACACCACCAAAAAAGGTTACACATGATACAAGAATATTGAAAATACATACATACATACATGTGTGTGTATATATATATATATATATATATGTATGTATATGTATATATAGTCTTAGGCTGGTTTATATTGCTCAATGGTGCACTTGGTGTATCAAAATGCATTATAAGATATTGTTTTGGTTAAGTCCAATCTCTGCTTGACATTTAAAAACAATTTAAGAGAATAAAGATATTTCATATACTACTTTTGTTATTCTTTCTGTCAAAGGGAAGAACACATTCCACAGGAGGGAAATTATAGAGGTGCAAGTTATCCAGAGAGAGAAGACGACAAAATTAGGCAATACTTCATTTTGCTAATGTATTGCAATCTTTCTCTTTAGTTAGAAGCATGTGAACGAAGTAGATGCACTCCATCTTTGCTTTTTTAGTACAGCCCACTAGGATGCACCATAAGTTATTCTTACTAAGTGTCAAAATGAGTCCAAGTGACAGATTCTCTATTTGCTTACCTACATTTAACATTGGCATATCTCCATTCACTCACACTAGGGTAAATAAACTGAGGCTCTGGCTCCATATTCCCCCATGTTTGATCTCACTCTAGATCAGCGATGCCAAACCACCAGCACTGGCAAACAGAGATCTGGGCTGGCACCAATGACAATGAGCAAACAACACTTTCAAAATACATTTGACGCCAGATACCAAAGAGCACCCTCCCTGCTTTTGGAGCTTGTTGCTAGAAAGGGTTTTTGCTCTGAAATCCATAGTTACCTCCCATATGTGGCTGAAAAGGCCAAGATGACATTTCTATTCTGCAGCCCTGAAAAAATAAATCCACTGTCTTCATCTCAGAGAGAGACATATAGTTGGTTTCCTTCTTACCCAGTCAACTGAAAATGAGTTAAAGTGTGAACAACCCTAGCTCAGAAATACACATGAAGTGGACCTGAACCAGGCAAAATTTTAAGATCAACCCACGTTTCAAACCTTTCAGCTTTTCTGAGACTTCTCTTTATTAGGATACAAAAAAACAAAAGCAGAGAATTATCTAGGGAGGGCATGCATGAGAAATGAAGAGCGAAATTGAAGGTATCCCCTTTTCCTGGAATCATTTGGGAATTTTAATTATTAAATTGCCTGTGCATGCAGGGATCCTGGATATGGGTGCCACACATAATGTGTCCTCCTCTCAGGGCACACTGCGTTTTTTTCCAAGGTGGTGTATGAAGCAATGTCCTGTGGACTGTCCCAGACCAAATCTCTAGTGCCTGGTTCCTCGAGATCACAGAGAAATGGAGGTCCTGTTCCCTTCTCTGGTAGGGCAGAGAGGATGGCCCAGGCCCCATGCCCTCCTGGGGCTAGCATTGTTTCCAAGAAGAGCCATAGACCACTTTACACCAGCTCAGACCCCGGCATTACATTTTTAATTACATTGCTGTTTGCCCCAGCCCAAATGTCCTCATGAGGTGTTATTGGGAAGGAAAAAAGAAAACAAAAAACAAACAAAAAAAAAAAAAAAAAAAAACCCAAAACTTTGCAGTAGTACACTAAAGAGGGCTTCCAAGCTGCAACTCTGTGGCATGCCCTTACTCCATGCAGGCTCCCTACACCTGCTCCAGTAACCACATCCCCACCCCTGCCTCACCCACACCCTTTCTCCCGCACCCAGACCTGCTCCTGCACCCACGGCCATGCCCACACTGACACCGACCCCTGCGCGCACCGCGCCGCGCCGCGCCGCGGCCGCCCCACGGCCGCCCCACGCCGCGCCGCGCCGCGCGCTGCCGGCCGCCCCCACCAGAGGGCGTCGCGACCCCGCGTTCGGGCGGCGCCGCGCCAGAGACGTGGCCCCACCTGATCGTTAGACCCTATGTTCGCTATACGATGAGCATATTTACGTTGATGTGCCTGTAGCTATGTGCATTTGTGTGTCTGCATGTATATCCGTCTCAGCATGAAACTTGGACCCCAATCTGGCGACTCGACCAGCCGTTCCTTGCAGCAGGCCCTTCACCCTCCGTAGGGTACCGCGAGACCTTCCTCCAGGCTCGCTGCCCTTCTCGGCGACACGGGGACGGAGGGCGCTCACTCAGGAGCTCCCTGCCATCGTGCTCTCCACGGAGCTGCCTCCAGCCCTTCCTGGCCTGATGTCGGTCCTGCATCTTCTTGGGGTTTCAGACAGCAGCCAGAAGCCACCAGTGGTTGGGATTATACTCCTGTGTAATGCCTGGCGCCAATTATATGCTGATTATATGCTGTTACACTGTTATGTGCACATGCTGTTAGTAGATGCATGTCCCAAAAATCACTGGTTTGTAGGTTATTTCGAGAGATGCTCTATAATAAGCTTGTGTCCCAGACTAGGGGCTGATAGACAAGAGGACTTTGGTCTCTGGGAGGTGATCTCTGCCTTTCTTGAGAAAACTCCCATATCAAAGAGGGTTTTTTTGCACAGGTTTCCTCTAGATCACAGCCTACTCTCCATGTTTGGAGGCAGTGCTGTCTTTTCATTGTACATGGGAGTCCAGTGACTGGTGTGGCGAGGTGCTGCTGAAATAACAGTGCTAAATGTGAGTAATCTGAGGTGGCTCTTTCGAAGTTCACACCACACCAACCTGCAAAGCAAAGCCAAGTAGATGGGGAGAAGGATGTCTGATAAGCATTGACTGCCTGTTGCAGTGAACAAGATGGGGGGAAATGTGATCCCCTCAAAACAGATGTCATTGCTAAACCATATTGGTAAGATTGCAAGTTACACATACAGCTGAAGCCAGAGAATGGCAAGGGGGGGGGGTTGGAATGACAGAAAACAGATGCAAAACAACAAAAAGATGCCAGAACAAAATGAATTTTAGGCCAGCACTAGAACACATTGCAATCCCTAACCATCCAGGATGATTTAAATGGATGAAAAGGGGGAAAGGTCTAATCTAGCAGTTGTTCTGTTTGAATTAATCTCATAGGAGTCAGTCAAGAGAGGTGTACGCACATATACCTATAGGTAGAGGGAGAGTGAGAAAGAAAGAAAGAAAGCTTGCAGGATCAGGCCCTAAATATAACTTGAGGAGACTTGAAATACATTCTAGAGCTACACTGATTTTCAGAGACTGATTATTTAATCCAAACTGACCCAGATATTTCAAACAAAAAGAGTAAAAATATGTGCTAAATATGAAGTTCCTTTCTGAAATACTGAACCCCAAGTCTCCCGCTAGATTTTAGCTGCAGCAGAGGCAGCAGCCATTTCATTCACACTAGCTGGGGCCCTCTCCAGCACTGCAGAGCCTTCCTTGGCTGTGATCTTGCTTTCAAATACCGCTGGTTTTCTGGGACAGGCTCGAATACGAGGGGGCTGTCCCACTGGGTCTTGGGTTTCCTGAGAGCCTGCATGATTAAAGAGACACTCCTTCCTTTTGAACTCAAACATTTTCCAGAGCTGCCTTCCCTTGCATGAGTAACACTATCAATCTGAGGCAGGGCACTGAAATACCTATGCCGAGTGCTGCCAAAAGGGCCTCACGTATTTCCAAGCGGTATGCAGCCTTTTCGTAAATCACCTACGCATGAGGCAAACTGCGCTCCAGGCAGAGCAGAAACAGACAGCTCCAGATGCCGGGGACAAGGCGTACCGGGGAAAGCTTACATAGGCACACTGCAAAGGGAAGACTAAAAATAAAGTGCTAGCTCCAGTTCCCAGCATCCAGGACCAGCACTTTGCCTCCACATGTGTGGGTCCCCTTTCTGTGTGCAGGTGGGTGCATCTAAGGCAGGAACCAGCTCCCAAAAAGGGAATCCTACAAATCGCCACCAAAAGCTTCAGCCCATTAACTATGTGCTCCTCTTAGCATTCAGACTGCACGTGATGCTGGTTTGTTCTCTGTCTTGGAGTTTTGGTGACCATTACTCCAGCAGCCCTCAGCAGTTCCTTGCAGAACTGAGACCATTCTGAAGGATATTGTAGCACTGAAAAAAAAAATCACACACAGCAACACAGAGAGGTGAGCTTAGTCTTGCTTCTTTTCCCAGATAAAGAACTAATCCCATTATGGTGCTACCTCTGTATGTAAAAAACACCATAGAAACAAATTCTAAGAAAAAGAAGCCTTTTGGGGTGTCAAAGAAGTTCATATTACCCAGAAACAAGAGCAGTGAGTAAACAGGATCACTTGGGAGCAAACAAAAATGACAACATGAAAGTAGTCTGTAATGAAGTCCTTCTTTCCTATCTTTGCAAAGGTAAAGAAAGAAATGAATGCTGAGTGGCAAAGCCTTCCTTTTCAAACATTTTTAGCCCAAATGAGGAGAATGAAGAAAACTGATAGCTCCCAAAAGTAAATATTTATGGAATTATTTGAGCTGGGCACATGCAATTTACCCACTACCAGTAGGGACTAGGTATTGGGACCCTGTGATATAGAAAACCAGTGAAGATAAGGAAGTGGGCACACTGATAATGTCACTTTGTAGGCAAGATGGGTCATTACTGTGATCTCAGATGTTGCAGCATTAGCCAATGCTGAGGCCTGGGTTTGCTCTTCAGTGCTATTTTGAGCATAAAGAACACCTACCTTCAAACATCACTGTCTGCATTCTCATTTTTCCAGGAAAATATCAGCAATTATATTACCCTACCAATATCAGTTGTGCATTTGTGTCTGTTTCTGTACAGCTTGTGCACTGGAAATGGGTTTTGGCTTCTGTTCAAATCCACTTCAGTGCCCCCAAAGAGATCTTCATTGTTATAAAGCCTTGCTGAGATTGTTTCCAGTTTATACACAACTGTTTCTAAACCCTGGGACCTGTACTTTTGGTTGTCTACCGGGGAAGAGTGGCAAAGATTAAAGAAGAGCATGCCTTCAGCTGCATACTTTAAAATAAAACAGCCGTGGTTTTCAGAAACCTCTTTTAAGGTGTAGTAAATCCGACTTTCTAAATGCCCAAGGCTGTGTTTATCTAAAAGTATCTTGGGGGAGATTGCTATGTCTATTAATCTGTTTTCCTGTTTCCTTACCTCAGGGCTTAAAGGCTACATAAACCAACCAGCTAGAAGGCTGTTAGGGAAAGTCTCCACAGACAAGTATCTCCCTCTGCTTTCTGTTCTTAGGCAACACACTCCTGGTGTAGGGAAATCATTAAAGATTGTTATAAAGCAGGAGTAGTAGATGAGGATGATATGATAGCATCAAACCAGCAAGATTTCTGCGTAAGAAGAAACTGCGTGTCTCTAACCTGTTCAAGCTCTTTGAAAGAGTTAACAAAACAGTGGATAAAGGAGAACCAATGGCTATTTTTTATTTAGACTTTCAAAAGGCTTTTGATAAAGTTACTGAGAAGAGGCAATAAAGGAAACTTAGTAACCACAAGGTGAGAGGTAAAGTCCTGCACAGATAGAAAAAAAAACCCACACACATTTGAGAGAGTGAAAACAAAGAGTAGGAACAAACGGTCCATCTCAGCACGGAAGGGGTTACAGGCAGGGTGCCCCAGGGATTAGAAGTAAGACATATGTTGGGATATTTATTAATAATTTGAAGACCAGGGTGAATAGCAAAGGTGACAAAGTTTGTGCCATACAAAATTAGGTAGGTTGCTCAAATGGCGAGGCATGAGGAATTGCAGGGGGTGAAAGAAATGAAGATAATTGAGATAGTGGATGAAATTCAACACAAGCAGAAGAAAAATGATATGTAGAGAACACTACAGACTACTCATGCATATGGGTAGGTTTTGGTTTTGAATTACTTTTAAACATATCAGAACACATCAGGCACCAGTAGGGACAACTCAAGGAAACTGGCTGCTGACTGTGCAGTGGTGTTTGCAGCAAAAAAAAAAAAAAAAAAAAAAAAAAAAAAAAAAAAAAAAAAAAGGTAATAAAGCATCAGTCTTTGTGAAAAAATAGTTTAAAAACAATTAAAAAAAATACTATAATCCTATATTACTAGGTGGTCTGATCTATTTTTGCCTCAGTCTTCACAGTCCGTTTCAGCACACCATGTCATGAACAAGAAACAAGGAAATGCTGCTCAAGGACTCAGTGAGGCTTGGTTTCTTCTGGCTTTGCCTCTCGTGCTCAGACTCTCAGGTGTCTAGAAAAGTGCAGGCTCCAGTGGAAGTTTTTTTCTGAGGTGAGGGTATTCACAGCAGCGCTCTCGTCTGTGGATTCTCTGTTATCTAAAAGAGATGAGCTCATATCACAGCATTTCCTGTCAGTAGGGCACCAACAGCTGCCAGGTTTGATTAAGCTTCTGGGAACTTAGCGTATTTGAGACATTTTTGCTTCCAACCAGGTTAGAAATGGCCAGCTAGTTCAAAGGTTACGGGCTGCATTGAAAACAGGAACAGACACACAAACACATGTAGAGACAGCATTTTCTGAGCCAAGCTGAAAAAAGCAACATTAAAAGTTCACTAAAATCAGCCAGAAAGGTAAAGAGTGAAGTAAACTATGGCAGAAATACAATATACTTGGCTATATTGATAAGATATATATCAGATAAATTTAATATAATACATATCCCCAGGTATATTGTACAGAGAAAGACAGGTGGATTTTCTGTCTTTCCATGTGATGCTACAAAAGCATTGGCATACATTTAAACTAGAGTTACGAAACACATTTTATTGCATAATTGGTGGGCTTTTACGTCTATGTTTACTGAAAATTGACAGTTAAAATTGACGTTTATTTGGGGCCGATAGTTATCACAGGTGAGAGGTTTTAGTCAGTCTCAATCTTAGGGTCATTTTTAACAGTAGACAGAGAAGCTTTGCCCTGCATCTAGGAAAGCAGGATCCAGAGAAAGGAAGTATCCAAATATCAAGACTCACTGAGTAAAAATATACAGTATTAGGGCAAATTATGACTGACATAGACTGTCTCAGATTGACTTCTGGGGCCTAGCGCCAAGGAGAATCATGTAAAAGAAAGATTTAAAAACTGATTTATAATTATAGTATTTAAACATGAAATGATAAGCTACACTGAACCTCTTATGGGACAAATAACAGCCATGCTGGTAGGTATAGCATAATAACCTATACACAACAGCAGGAAGACATAGGGCTGATCACTAAATAACATTCATCTCACTTCAGCTAGGTTAGGCATGAAAATGGCCCTGGTGAAAAGCAGAAACCAAACACACATCCAAGGGACTGTCCTCTGGAGTTGCGTGTGAATCCCACCTTAACTTTATTACCCAGTCTTATTGGTCTATTGATTCTGAAACACTTGCTTGCAACTTTTTCTGAATCAGACCTTAAACAAGTCATCCAGTCTTCCTAAAAGAAACAGTTGCACATATGAAAGAAGATCTAAGCCAGGTGTACATCTTCTGAAGTGAAAGTAAAACAACTCCAAAATACTAACTGTTGGATAAATCATACAGAAATAAGGGTTGGATTATCTGAGTGGAGATTTCTCCCTACCACCTCAAAAATATTTGATTAATTCTGTATCAGACCACATTTTGCCTATCTATCACACACCCGTAGAACAGATTCCTGTCCAAAGTTATATCTATGAAGCAGTATTTAATGTGCTCCTGAGCAATCCATCTGAGTCCTATGCCTGTGGCAATATCACAGGAAATGCCAACGTGCAGCACAGAAAATGTCAGCTTTCCACAAGGCAAGAAAAGAAATGTTATTCCTTTGTGCTATAATATGAGGCCTCATGCAGTTTTCTTGAAGAAGGTGTTTCTTGGTTTGTGTTTGGCTTACTGGAGTTTTCGGAGCTAGAGTGTATATTAATTTGCTCCTTTGGGCAGTACACTTATGGAGAGCAATGTGGTGAGGGAGAGCAATATCTCAGCTCTGTTCTGCTATGTGACTGCCAAGTGACCTCTTTGTACTTTATTTTCTCTTCCTTTCCTTCACCTATCTGGATTATTAATTTGAATATAATCTCTTCAGACAAAGACTGTCTCCTTTTTTTTAGGAACTATGGCACAGATGGCTAACCTCTCTGACATATTAGAGAATGGCTGGCTGCTGAGACACGCGCAGAGTAGACTGCAAAGACCTGTGGTAGGTGGAAGCCTGACAGCTGTTGACCTCCCCGTGGTCCTATCTCTCCACGGCTGGAGGAGTCTAACGGGACATGCAGTTACATCCCTTGGCAAACCAGTGAGGGTGGCCTCTGCAGGTGCTTCTGGCTTTGCTTTATTTGAGATTAGGATCCAATTTGGGATTAAGATTACCCAGAAGCTTTCACGGCACCATGGCCCTATTACTAAACCTGAATTTTTTAAAAGTCACTAAGCCTCGGTAAACACACATTGGCCACCATTGGCCTAGTAAGGAGCTCTCAGTCACTTCGGGTATATTGTACAATTATTGCTAGCCAATAAAGGGAATGACAGTCACAGGCACACTTTTGTTTTCACTTCTGTGTTGAAAGGTGCTGAGAGATACAGAAAAAAAAATGGGAAGGAGGGCCTGGGCCCTAACTGAGAAGCAGCTTTTGGCGGAAGTCTTTTCAGCAGAGGTAGAAAATAACTTCTGTTGACTTCAGATCAAAGATCCAAGGAGAACAGGGAGGAGGAAGAGGAGGACTGCAGGCCCCAGGAGCAGCCAAGCGGAGCAGCGTGTCCCTGGCACAGGAGGAATGGAGGACAGGCATTCCACGGGGATTATGCAGAGTGCTGGAAGCGAAGCTTGAAAATCAGCAGAACGGAAGCTTGGAAACTGAGCCCTGGACTGAAGCTAGTAATTTACCTTATTTGAAATAAAAACAGCTTAAGTTGAAGCCAGGCAGAAATTCAGCTGTCTTGAAGCTGCAAGCAAAATTAGCATAACACTCTGCAGGTTGAAACATGGGGGAAGTGGAGTGAAGGATTCAGCCTTGATGGCTGCCAGGGGAAGGGAGCTTCTGTTTCTTCTGCACTCCTATTCAAAACTATCCCTTAAAGCTAAAATTGTTGCAAGACCAGGCTGGAAGACCCTAATAGTGCCTGCTGGCCTTAACTGCAAAAAGCAAAAAAGGATGACTGCAGCAGAATGATCATTAAAGGGAATAAGAGTACAAGCAGCCCCCCAGACTGGTAGAGCATGGTAAGTACTAATGACAGACAGAAACATCTCTGCTGGGAGTCTGTCAATGTAAATCAGTGTAGCTATGCTACTGACTCCGGCGATGAAGCGAGGCTGGTTTATTCCATTAAGAACCCAGATTGTGAAGGCAAGTATGTATAACCCATGTCTGCAAAGTGCACTGCTCTGGATGGGGAGTAGGGGAGGAAGGATTAGGGGACAGTCAATGTCTGCTGTATCATATTGAAAGACCCAAGATAGTTCTCATGAGCTTATTTAGGTACCAGAAGCCATCTACTCATTGCGGTAGCCAGGCTGGCTAACTCAGCCATGCAAGCTGGTATGTCCTGCTGCTGCTATTACCCTTATTGCAGTCTCCAAGCTCATTCCTGTGTAGAGCTAGCTTGTAGGGCAAAACTGTGTGACTCAGCAATACAATGCATTTGCAAACCCTTAAGGAGTATGGTTGTGTATATGTGCAAGAGAGAGAGCACAGTTAAGAGCTGCTGTGCTCACAGGTCTGTATATATCCGGGAATCTTATTTGTCCGTGTACTCATGACCAAGGATATGGTTCCTCTGTCTCTTTCAAATTAAGTCTCTTAATTTGAAAGACATAGTCATTAATGTAAGCAGCTGTAGTGGGGCACAAAAAGTTCTGCTCTGAGAATATCCATGCACTTACACTTTAGCAGCAAAAAAAGTAACCTCTCTTTTACATTTGCCTGAAACAAGAAACTCTTTCTGAAGCATGGAGATTTTGTATCAATGTGCCAAGATACAATCTATTGTCATTGCATTAAGATAACATTGTGTCAGCACAGCATACTGTTCTTACAACCAGGTAATATTTTTACAAGGCCTGAAGTGGATTTCTAGGCCTACAAATACCACGGAAGTGTTACCTGAAATGTGCAGAACAAAAATGATCCCATAAAAAGAATCCAAAATGAGTATTTTCGTACAGAATATGTATAGCAGCCACAGTGACATTAATGTGTCATCTATCACCATTTTACTGAGTTTATCAGAGTTTTGATGCAATGTGTCTCAATGTGTCTGGATCTCTCCTGCATTTACAGGAAGAGATGGCTCAGGGGGATGTGCGATCAGCGAGTTCACCAGGATTTGGGGTGAACCATAAATATGAATGAGCCTACACATGCTTAGAAGCACAAGAAAGTATTCATAAAGTATTTTAATTAAGTTATTCAGAACAGTAGGATCCTAGAAGAAGTCTGTTACTTGAGGAATAAGCACACAGACGTGTTGAGTCAGCTGAGGAGATCAGTGACAGCAAATAGGTATTTTCTAAAGGAGGCATTTCTGTGTGATAATCTTCTGCCTCTAAAAAATAGCCTTAGCTGAAATTTTAAAACGAGTCGTCTTCTATATATCATGGATTCTACACACACACACACACACACACAAAAAAAAAAAAAAAAAAAAAAATACACAGTGGGGTTTTTTTAGATCTGTTTTTCCAGAGAGAAATACTGTTGCAGACATAAAAGTTTTTCCAGGCTTGCCCTGGGCACTCCTTGAAATGCATTATATAGACAACACACAATCAAACCTCTGGCTGTCTCCAGGAGATATTCATCCTGCCTCTCTTTGGCAAGCCAGGTTTCCTGTCCAGCCTCACTGGATTTACTGCATCATTATGCTGGAAAAAAAATCAAGGCTAGTGACAGACCATATGTGGGCATCGAACAACCAAGATGAAATAGGAAAAAAAAAAAAAAAAAAAAAAAAAAAAAAAAAAAAAAAGGAAAGTGGATATAATTACAAGTCAATTAAATATAAATCATTACAGGGATAAGAGGAAAGGAACAGCATGCAAAGACCTGTAAGAAATACAGGTGTTCTTTGATTTTCTCCCCCCGCCCTTTGGATTAACAAGGCTGAGGAGCAGTGTCTGTACTGGCAGGATGAACAATCTTCACATCTGCTGGGTGGGACTGAAATGCACAAGGTAGATTAATGATGCAGTGGCACCACTAAAAAAAAAGCAGTTACAGGAGACTGGGCTCTTTTGGCTAGGTTGGTTTGTGCTTCCATCACTGCTTACTGACACATAACTCTTTATGAGGACATAAAATTGCTTTTTACTAATGTTTTTCCTCATTCAAAGGTTAGCAAAGCCATAGTGAAAGTTAAAGAGGAGCGCAGGGCTCTAATGGGACTGCTGAAGGCAGCCAGACACCTTTGGTGAAGAGAGACTTACTCTGATATCTCAACAGGGTGAACCTGCACCTGTCCCTCAGTCTGCAGAGCAGTTGCCACCACCTCAGACCATGAGTGTGTCTGGCAAGCAGAGTGCCAGGATGAGGATTCACCCAAATCACTCAAGTTTTTGAAAAAAAAAAAAAAATGAATCCTTCTTTAGTCATACCGGAGTATAGGCAAAAAAAAATGACAAACCAAAGAAAGCAAAATACAGAGAGTGCTTTTTTCAGAGAAACTTCCAGTTCTGAATCAAAGGCATAGTGCTCGGGCAGTGTAAAGCAGCACGACTCCACAGACAGTTCACACCAAATCAGCTGCTGGCCAGTATGCTAAAAAAAATCCCTGAATTGTCGGTCGGTCTGAACTTCATTATTTGCCTCTTACACGTTTCTAGTGATTCTGTCCCCGGCTCCGGTACGTGACAATGCCATCGAGAATCTGCTGATTCAAATCACCCCTACCCCCCTGCAGAAAGCCAGTGGGAGGAAGGAGAAAAAGAAACACAACTCGGCGTTCTATTTTTCCCCTTCAAATAACCCCTAAATTGCTTCTTTAATGCACTCAAGTTTTTGAGCAAGGTAGCTCCGATATCGAATGGGGCTACAATTTTGTTAAAAGATGAGCTCTGCAGCAAGCCTGTGAACTCCAATAAATTTGTAACTCTGTTCCCAGTCAGAAACAGAACAATAGCCTCTCCTGTTTAATTGTGGATTGCAGCGAGTGGTTTCATGCTCAAACCCTCCTGTAATGTAGTCCTCTCCTTTTAATCATCAAAGGTGATCTCTGCCAAAGCAGCTGACAGTTGCATTTGATCAAGTGTAATAGGAACAGTCAGATCTTCCAGGATCCTTGTAGTTATCCATTTTCCATGTGTAATTCCAGTCTATTTCATACAACTTTAATATGACAACTGTATTACAAAATTAGAGGGAGGATTTGGGGTGAGATGACTCACTGTTTTTTTATTATAGGATCTGATATCAAAACAAATCCATTTTCTATTCCCAGCCCTGATACTAACCCTCTGTATGACCTTGAATAATCTTTGATGTCTAAATCCCTTCTTCCACTTTGCCTGTCCTTGCTATTTAGATTGTGAGCTGAGCAGGGCAGGGACTGTCTGTTGTTGGGTCACTTTGTAATAGCTAGCATAGAAGAGTGTTCAGTCACAGTTGGTGTCCCTGGACATTAACACCATGTGCACATATACTAGTGTTGATATAAATATTTATATTTATTGCAATACATGTATATACTTATACACATATACTTAAATATATATGTACAAATACAAACATACTTGATAGCAGTTTAAATTTGAGAACTAGTACTTTAGAAGTGCAAAATGCCAGTTTTAAAATCAAGAGATACGACCCATCCTTCATCCCTCAATACAACTGCACTCCAAAAAGGTTTGCCAGGAGATCTGCCTTTGGACTTTGCCCTCTGGTTTTTGCAGTTCAATTTACATTGGCCATGGAAAAGCAAAGCAAAAAAATATCTATTGTGTGTGCCAGCTGCTGACTGGATCCACCAGGGATGCTCAGAGGTGTCCTCTGCCTGGGTGTTGACCACATCTACTATGCAAAGACTCCATCCTTTATTTGATTACACCTCAGGTCACGAGGACATCAAATCACTTGCACTTGTGTCAGATGTCAGGATTTGGAAGGTGGTTGGTGGTGGGGAGGGGAGAGCAGAAGACAGTCAAAATGAAAATGGTTTGGTTAATTAATTGCAAGCATTGCTTGAAGGACCGGCACGTATATTTAATCAGTTGCCTAGTAACAAACGGTGTATGATGTGAATGCTATCAGCCCGCAGTGTGAGCAAAGGATGGTCCCTTTCTGTTTTTATCAGCCGCCAGCATGCGTACCCTGGGTGTTGCACGCCCTTGTGCTTGGAAGGGCTGCTTTGCCACCTCACAAAAGACACATGCATTTGGGCCCCCAATCTCTGCTCCTCCTCCAGACATCTCAGAGAGAGGACTGTCTCTTCTTGCAGGGAGTGACCTTTTCAATGGTGAATCAAATGACAAGAAAAATTATCCAGATCTCCCCTCCCCTCCACCCACCTTTTTTTTTTCTTTACGAAGTTATCTACACACTGGGAATAGAGCGCAGGCGTTGCTGCTGTTCACGTTCTGTTACTGACACCAATGTCACCATTAACGGTATATATCCTTCATAAAAACCTGTGCAGAGAAAAACAGAAAATCATTGGCATTGGGGCAGAGACAGAATTAATAAGAAAGTGGGTTTGGTGGGTTCTTTTTCAGTGACCTTAAAGAAAGAAGGGCAATGGATGGATAGATGCTGGATTGCAGCACATAAAACCAGTCCAAGACAAATTGTACAGTTCTGTTTCCTGTAGGTGAAAAAATAACTCATGACCTGACAGGCAACTGAACATTGAGTACTCCTTTGGTGCTAGTTTTAGGAGGGAATTTGACAACAAGAATTTGCTTGTAGTTTTCCCGTATGCCATTATATTAGCTGGGCCTGATAATGCAAGGACACAAAAAACACTCACACAGCCTATCCATATTCTGAAAGAGAAATAAAAAGGGAACATCCATAAAATAAAAGCTCTCATTTATGTTTTAACATGCCATGACAATGTTTGTGTGTCCTTTTCAGAGCTTCCTCTCCTCCCTTCCCCCTCTCCATTTGTAAATCCCACTGGATAAAAGACTACATCTTCCATAAAGAATTCCCACCAGAAATCTTTATAAATCCTCCATCAGTGAAATACTCTGCTGTCATGCTGAGCAGAAGCTAATCTAATTAAGACAGGATCTGCTAAATTTAATAGTCTGCTATGAATTTTTACGGACATCTGGTAACTAGAAGGTTGGAACGACTCTGACACATCAAATACACATTGTCCAAATGACCAGTATCAGACCGATTATTTTCCCTTTTTTGGTCACTTGTAGCTGATGTGGGATGCAATCACCCCCTCAGGATACACCCATGTGACTCCATCTCAAATTAATGGGAGTTATGGTGCGTACACCTTGGAAAGCAGAACTGGGCCCCTGATGCTTCCTCAAATGTTGTTTTTTTTCCAATTAATGAAAGATCAGGACATACATGCATTATATTTCATTGTTTACAAATACTATAAATGGTATAGCATGTGATGGAGTATCTGTTAGCATACTTGTCCTCAACACATGCAAGTTGTGAACCCAGGCTAGACTGTCAACTTTGCTCAGTTAAAGCCCTACATCATGTCCTCTGGCTAATTCCCAGTGGGGACCAGATTAGCATTTTAACCATCTCTCCCCATCCCTACTGTGAGCTGTTAGCAGGTGAAGACAGAAGATGGAGGGAGAGGTGGGGGTTTATCCTCCAATCTGCTAGTGCAAAAGCCAGCAGAAATCCTCTACTGCTCCCCTGGAAATGTTGGGCTCAATGGTTACAAGGCTGATCCTGTCCCATGAGCCATTATTTTAGGAAGGGGGCATATTTTCAGTAGTTCATATCCTTGGCCACATCCTCATGAACCACACGGAGAATGCCACATTGACGAGCTCTTGATATTTTGTTCTTAATAGCTCATTAACCAGTAAATGGACAAACACTATTTCCACCCAAGCAGGTTCCACCGACGTGCAGTTCTCCTAGACATCACTCCAAACTGTTCATAATAAAACCACAAATACACACACATATACATAGATTACATTCCTAGTTATGTAATTTTCAGGCAGTACATGCAGACAGCACACAAGACACAATGCCAGCCTTTTGAAAGAATCTGTTTATAGTTTTGAACACTTATTTCCTATTTGTTGTCTTGATAAATAAACCATTTTTCTTAAACTTTCCTCGACCATCTCTCCCCCACGCCCATAACAAAGGACTCATGTAAATTCAGCAATACAGTGGGAGTTGTGTCATCCTGATGTGATGAGCTGGCACTTGAAAATTTAATCTCTTTATCGTCCACCAGCATTAAATCTGTGTAGTGTGACTTTTAAAGACATGCCAAAGTGCAGGAAAGTTGCTGTCCTGCCTGATGGAATCCGCAGGCACTAGGTTCATGAAATGCGAACAAACACATTTGGGGCCAGCTAGAGAAAATGAGGCTCCATGTAAACAAAAAACTCACTAAAGTAATATGAATGTTGGTATAGTTAATCTGGAAATTTTGTAATGAGAAGAGACAGGAAATTCAGCTGAAAGGTTTGAGTTCGTAACTGATACATGTACAATCCTATGCACAGAACAGTCTGTTTGACAGTGCGAATTATTGTTGTGCCAATAGGACTGTGTTGACTTATGCCAACCAGGGCTTTTGCAGTCAGTTCCCAAAGCTGCTTTGCTTGGAGCTCTGATGCTGCCTGTGCCATTATGGGTAAAACCTGCATCCTCGAATCACAAGGTGGTACTGGCACGCTCCACAAGGAAAAGAGCAGAATAGCAAATCTCTAGGTTACCAAGTGGCCAGCTTTCTTTAGCCATCCCTAGGTCCTCATTCCCTAGCATTATAAAAGCTGGGAGATCTCATAGTCATAGATTTGCTAGTCAGTACCAAGCCTCCCTCCCTCCCCTTGCATTGCACTGTTTCCTTGCAAGTACTCACAGAGACATATTTTTACCCCATATATAGGCTATTTCATAAGTTCTCAGTAAGACTTAGTCCTGACCTGCTATGGATTAACTATCTGAATAAACAGAACCTGATATAATCTGCAGAAGAGTATTTATGACTTTGTTACCGGGTGACACTGAATCAATTCTGTAGACCAGGCTAAAATTGGTTATTCTTTCTAGGGAAAATGTGAAATTAACTTACATGTAATATGTGTAATATGATTCTAGAAATAAGGTATACATCTTGCCTCTAATAGCTTTTGATTATCAATTTTTATGTTTGTTGTAATTCTCCATTCAGAAAGAAATAAACGTGTATAAAGGAGAATAAAGGTGTACAAATGTTGTTCATTTTGCTGATAATAAATCAAAAGGAGTTTTACGTATTTCTTAATTTTAAGACTTTTAAGAAAACTGAGATTTCATTTACAAAAAATTTCAGAAGTACTTCTGTGTGCCTTTAAGAAGAGAAAAAAAAGAAAAGAAAAAGAGAAAGAAAAAGAAAAAGAGAGAAGAAGAAAAGAAGGAAGGATGGATGGAAATAATGGAAAGGGAAAATTTGCAAGATTCTTGAGGCAATTTAGGGACCTGTTTCCATCCATGTTTCATGAAGATGCAATGGAATTTAGATTTTTTTAGTACCTATGCTTATTTACTTATTCAGACCCTTGAGACAGTTTTTTAGGAATGAAACCTGCTGCTTCACTGTCACCTAATTTAAAAAATATACATATTTCTGAACATAGACAGACATGTGCACATATGCTGAGGCAGTGATGCCATTCTTCACAGATGCTTCACAGAGGTTTGGAGCTGAAAAGGATGGCTAGTAGAGAAGAGAATTGAACACCACACGCTCAAATAGTGTCGTCATCACCAATGATTGTTTATTTTGGGTTATTTTTCTGTTTCTCTGAAAAACAGACAGCAAGTCAGTCTGGAATTACCAGAGCAATTTTAATGATGTAGTCACCTACCTCCCAAAGTACATGTCAGGGGGACAGGCAAAAGGGATGTGTTGCCTGGCCTGCCTAGGAGCTCTCCTCTCATCAAGTTCACCAACTTAGGTACCAAAACATTGTTTGTGCCCACGTATTTTGTTTCTAGATGAGTCAAGTTGTTCTGAAAATTTTCTCTGTAGGTGCCTTATCTCCTGCAGCCAGACATTGTGCAGCATGCCCTAATGGAGCCCTACTAAGGGGAAGATGCTGTTCCTCTTAGCAGGGCAGTGTCAAAGTGCTCTTGAACTTCAAACCCACCTGCCATTGTTACCTATTTGTCAGTCTTATGAGAACCTGGAGCTGCTTGCATGTGTATGTACATCAAAGCTGTTCTGCTCAGGGTGCAGATAAGAGCCACCAAGGGGTTATTCCCACCAGCCAGGATTAGCAGACCTCTTCCAGTTCTAGCTCTGCCTAATATAAGCTCTGCATCCACATGGGAAAAGCTCAGGATTTCCTAAACTAAATGGATATGCAGTATTTACATATTTGCTCTACTCTAAACCTCTACAAACAAGACAAGATTCTGTTCTGGTCTGCACTGATACAAGTCTATTGACCACAAAAACTGCAAATTAACAAGTGTTGCAAATCTAATCACACAGTGGCCAATTCCTTTAATAGGCATGGCCAGAAAAATCTAACAGATACAGAAAGTTTTACTTGTAAAAGAACATCCAAATAACTAGATGCAAAAGAGACTGTCTGGGCACAATACCTTCAAATATTGTCTCTGGATGGACTAAGCTGTAAAATAGCTCTTTCCCCTGAGGATGAATAAAACAGTCCTTTAGAAATAAAAACATCTCTTGACTAGCTACTAAAACTCAAAATGATTCTTTTTGGCATTATATTTTGTTTGCATATTGTGCAGTGAGAGGTGGCCAGTAGTGACTTTTCCAGAGTCACTACTCTTTACCTCAGACCAACACTAAGAGATACAGAGATTTCAGTTTCAGTGTGTGCTCGCAGCTGGGCTGAGTGAACAACTTCACAGGGATTAAAGTCCTGGAATAATAGCAACACACTGGAGTCATTTATTTACAGACTGCATCAACCCCATAATTCAAAAGAAGCATAGTACCAAGAATACTCGCTGAGGCCTACACAGCCCACAAATTATAGCTGTTAATCCAGACTATGCCTGTTCCCACACATTACCAATATCAAAGCTGCTGCTGTAGTAATACAGAAGCAGTGATTTCTGTGATCTAAAAGTCAACAGTTCATATAGATGTGTATTTTGACACCAGCCAAATAGACAGCACTGCCTCATCAGGAGCTCCTCAAGGTTGCTTCTTCCACCCTACCAGTGGTTTGGAAAACTAGAACAGTGATTAAAGAGAGGATAAAAGTTATGGGTGGAAGCTGCTCTGCTAACAGCATAGGAGACATCTCTCTCCCCTGTACATAGGAGCTCATTACATCACCCAGGTGCCTCCTCAGGCTCAAATACAAAATGATTGTGTCAAAACTGTCCCCACTCTGATGTACAGTGCGTGCAAGTCTATGAGGATGAAACTTACCAGCTCCACATGAAACCCTATACACACATTTGTTTGTTTGCTTCCAGGTGTCCTTGCGGGCACATGTACCCCAGGGTGGCTTGCATTTTACCCAAGAGCATCTAGCAAGTATGCCACAGTCTCAATGAGCAGCATTTCATGGAAGAGCTGAATAGCCAGGCTGGAAGGTCCAACTGGCACAATGGCCTTGCTACAGGCAGCCAGCTCACATGGCTCTGCCCAAAGCTGGGTAAGCATGTCCTCAGCAGCTTGCAGTGAGATCTCTGCCCTAAACCACAGAGTTATTTTCTTAACTTGACCAACAGATACTTTTCAGAAACTTGTATTTTGTTGGCTCTTCTCTGAGCCATTCTCCATCACAAAAGGAGTGCCATTTCACAGCATCTCCCTAATGTGCAAGGCAAGACATGATACACACCAAGATTCATGACTAAGCAAGAGATAGTCACCAAAAATAAATATGTAGTCCTCCTTTTCCAATATGCTTTAACTAGAAAATCCTCCAGATACCTGTGAAATCATAAGTCCACCATGTAGACAGAGACAGCCACTACTCTATAGCCCTTTTCTTCCAGTCAGCTCATCAGATGGAGTATGAAGGGACATAGCCGCCCACCCCCTTTGTCAGAAGAGTGAATTCCATGTAGAGTGAGGACAATGATAGTTCAGGCAGAACTGAAGCAGACTAAGAAAGCTCCAGGCCACCCAAGACCTTCACTTTCTCTCCTTCCCTCCACACTAGGTCTCCTTAAGCAACATCCCAGGCCACATATTGTGTTTGTTGCCCTCTCTTCTTTACCAGTGTTTGAACCCTGCTCCATGTCAGCCAAAGCCCATTCAACAGGGAAGCTTTCTCCAGTCTCTCAGAAATCTTTATTTCAGGCTGAGAGCTTACAAAGAAGGAGAAAATTTGTAGATAGTATGCTGCCTGAGTAGCAGAGAATCTTATTTTATTAGTTCAGCTAATGAAGGTGAATCTCAGCATACACTATTTATGCTGGCCTTGCACTTAGGATCATGGGTTGGGGCAGCCTGCCCTGTCAGCTTGACCCTAGAAAGCCTGCAGCCACCACCATTGTGCCAGTGGAATAAGCAAACAACAGACACTTTTAGAGGAACAACGTCACTGAGAGGCAGGCCAGAAGGTCTGAGCTCAGAAATAACCATGAATCTTCATAGAAAAAGTTAAATATAGTCAGGCCAGTATGAAGAGCTCCAGCCAGCAATTGCACCTGCACACTGGTTAGAGCAATGGTGTGCATTAAACAATCACTTTCATCTTGACGGGAGCTAACAGATGTGTTGGCTCCAGTGTCCCCGAGTGGAGTCAAAGCCCTTTGAAGTTCCTCTGTGTTGAAGAACAGCTGCAGCAAAGCACAGCTTAATGCCCAGGCCTACCTAAACTAGTAAGGGCTTATATCCAGCAATGTAAGCTCCAGGTGGCCCACAAAGGGATTTAGATTTTCCCTCTGCTTTTGGAGCAAGGAAGGTGTTGGATTGTCGCATACTGCACATATCACATATAGTAGCATAACTAACCCACCATGAACTATCCAGATTTAGAAATGCACTGAAGACTAAAGCATACGGTAGATTTTACTGTAAAACAGTTCAGAAGAGTCACCAGTGCAGGTTAAAGGCTTTGAGTCTGCCCTGTCACTGCTGGGGGTTCCCAGTACTGTAGCCAGTGTGTGTTCACATCTTGCACTAAACAAGTACATCATCCCAGGCAGTGAAGACAGTGCCAGTGTTAGGACAAGAGAATGAGGCCAGGGTTAGTCATACATGTGGTCACAGTCGTGAAGGGGAGCCTGAGAACATTTGCACACAGCTAAATCCAAAGAAGAAAGGAGAACTTGCTTCCCAGTGCAGAAAGAACCAGAATTAGGTCAGGAAGACCTAATATCGATCACGTTCCCTAATCTAGACAAACCTCTGAGTGTTTCCTTTCAAGTCATCTACTTTACTCCCTCAGGACTCAGGATATAGTTTCATAGCTGCTATTTTCTACATCAGATAGAAAATGCAAATGCATGGGAAGGCACAACAAAGTTTGAAACTGGTCCAGAAGGAGGCTATAAAAATGGAGAACTAACTCCTTGTCTCTGTCTGATGAAAGGGAAAGAATCGGTAATGCTGAATGTAGGTTTAGTAGATAAACACTGCATTAAAAAAGCATATCAAGTCTTAGCCCCTAAGCTAGCAGAGCACAGAAGCACATGCAACATTTGAAATGTTTGAGTAGTCCTGTTTATTTCAATGGAATTACTCCCATGCTTAAAGTTATGCGCATTTAAACAATCTGTTGTATTCTAGTTGTAAAGAGCAGTTACATTTTTAATATTCTGTGAGTTATTTATAATTTTATCATCCAAGGATGTTCCAGGGTAAATATTAATTTTCTTTTCATTACAAATAAGCAACTGAATAGTATTGCAAGGGAAAATAGGGGTGATCCACTGCATGAAATAATTGCAATGAGGTTGTCATTCCTAACTATGTTGTATTGACTCTTTGGGTTTGCTTTTCTTGATTAGCATAAATATTTTTTTATTCATTGTTTAAAATAAATAGTTGCATTGTGAATAATTTTGTTTTCATTTCACTTAAATCACTCTTACCAATAATTAACAAATAAATACTCCAAAGCAGTTCTCATAAAACACTAGGAAGTGAGATCTAGATTCCTACCGAAGGGCCAGTCTAGGTTATGACACTCAGGAGAAATGCTATCTGCAGTTTCTTATGGGCACAGAATTCCTGTTCAAAGCCTTGCCAGCCTCTGTATGCCTGATCATTAGCTGATCCCACCAAAGCAGTGAATATGGGTAAGTAAGCTCTTCCTATATATGATGTGCAGGACTTACCCTGGTTTCACAGGCATTAGGTTATGAATAATTGTAAATTGACTGACATTCTGAAACAGAAAATGCAAAATATGATGTGTTATTACCATTCTGACTTCTTTTATATTTATTTACAAAAACATTTATAACTTGGAGTGAAGGAATCCAAAAAGCTGGCAAGAGGACTTAATGTCAGTTTACTATAGGCTGAACAGAAGCTTTGAAGATCAGCATGACAAGAAAACTCAAAGTTTATAATAGGCTGCTGCAAGCTACAGCAGTTGATAGGAAGTGTTCCCTAGCCTCTATACTTGAAAACTCCACAACATATTGAGTATAAAGAGCCAAACCTCCTTTCCTCTTTGGAGGTTGCTCTCCAGGATTTACCCTGACACTTGCTGAACAGACTGCATGAAAGAGATGTCTTGTCTTGTTCTGCTGGTTATCATTCTTGCTTTTTTTTCCCCCCAGAACAATTTCAGCGAAGACCATAAGCTTGTGACAGAGTGAATTTGTGATCTTATCCAATCATCTGGGCTGTTTGCAAAACTTCAGTAGGTGGCAGCGTTTTGTTGATAAATGTTTTGTTATCCAACTGATCTCATTTAGTGCAACTGTTGCAATATTAATAAACTGAACTTATGATTGCATTTGCCAGGACTGAAAGTATTGCCATCCTATCTGGCATTTGCTCTTATCTGAACTGACAACAACATCCATTGTATTTATAGAAGGGGAAAGTCTTTCTGTTTGTATGCATTAGGGGCAGAGGGGAAAGGGAAAGTGAGGGGAGAAGCAAGAATGGATTAAGATTAAAACATTGATGTTGTTGGCCACCTGATTTGTGATTGTAATAGACGAGCTTTTTGGCAATTCTGTTAAATTGTCACTCTAGGGAATGTATGGCTTGAAAGAATGGTTAATAGGATATTCTTTCACCTCTAGGTCACCAATTCAAATCAAGCTAATGTTGACAGCATTTCGAAGTTGTTACTGCTTGGTAACTGGTGATCTAAGTTCAATTTATACTGGATAGATGGGCATGTCAGAAAAAAATCACATCACATTTGCTATTTGAGTAGCTCAGATTTTAACACATATCAAGACTCATCCCAAGAAAAAGTCCTGTGAGGCTAAAAAAGACAAATGCTGGTTTACTGTCCTGTTAGAAAAGAATCATTGTATTTGATTCATTAATATAGTGGATATAAATATATATGCAATAATATAGACACATACAAATTATATGTGTATGTATGCTTATATATGTATATCTATAATTTCTAGATCTTAATAGAAAAAGGTAATTATTTTTATATTTAGGTTTCTAAATAGCATGTCCTCAATTTTACCTCTTTCGGAAATAACATTCTTTTTACTCCAAAGTCCGAAGTACTGTTCTAAAGAAAAACAAATTGTGTAGATGAGGACTGTCCTGACAGCCACCCACCTAACATGCAATTACTTGGGCTTTAAAAAGAAAAATGGAAGTGTCTGACACAGTTGCATTCCCAGAAGAGAAGATCAAAGTCATCAGTTTTATTAAAGGCCCTTCAGATTAACACTGATTTAAATACACCAGGCTTTGGGCTAAATCCCACTACTTTGAGATCTATCACGAAAGTGCCATTGACTTAAACAGAAATTGGATCAGGCCTCTAAAGAACACATTTGGACTAATATAAATTCTCTAGAAATTAGATATGATAAATAGGGCAAAGGTGCTGAGGGAGGTCTTATGACCACTTTTACATATATGAGCACAATTTTTATTATTCAGGAAATTCTTTAAGATTTAACAGTCAAAAGAGGAAGGACAGAGCCAGAGTTGCCAAATAGCAAGGTGATTTAGACCTTGCAAAGGAAATTACAGCAATGACTAAAAGGTCCTGCAGCCGTATGAATGAAAGAGAAAGAGAAAGAGATAGCTATATTGTGAGAATGGCATTGAGATCAAAGATCATTTAGGTATGGCTCAAAGCCTACATAATACTTGCCCTTAACTTTCAATACAGATTCTGGTGTTGATCCTGGGGGCAAAAGTACAAGCAACAATCTGGGATGAAGATGTCAGAATAAAATTCATATACAAGATGGAAGTAAAACTCAAAGATCTGACGGCACTAACAGTAGATGTTTGTGATGGCTTTGCTTCCCATCATTAATTCCTAGGCAGTATCCAAGAAGTTCTAACTCACCTCAGACCATAGTCATCGAATTCACTCCAGAACTGTGACACAGCTGGCACTCAAAATGCTAGCAGGGTTTTAAATACACATGCTAACTCTGGAGTGGTAATGAAGGGCAGTGACTGTGCTTATAAAGGGAAAATGTAACCTAGACAACTGAAAGGACTGGGAGGAGGTTAACAGTAGTCTTCATTAGCAGCTAAAAGACCTGACAGAAAATAAACAGATTCACCCTTCCCACTTGAGAGAGAAGGGAAATGCCCAACCACCACTTGAACTGGAATGTCAGACTAGGTGAAAAGGTAAAAATATTTGGAATTGAATGATTAGAATTTAATGTCACTGAAGTCAGAAGTAAACTAGTGGCTTACAAGGAGTTCAGGATTTCACCCTAAGTCTTTCTCTGACAGATGATGATTTTTATTAATACCAATAAACATCTGAGAATGGATCCTAGTGGGAAGCCATGTGTATATACCAATGCAGATTAACCCTAACAAGGGCAAAGCTTTCTAAATGACCTCTGACAGCACCTAATCAAAGAAGAGTTGGAAGCATGCCTGAGATGTGACTCACATTACTCAATGTCTGTATGGAAAAGCTAGCTCCTTCCACAGGTAACTGTGATGGTGCCAGCCTCCATCATCTACTCACTGACACCCATCTCTGTGATTTTTCTTATGCCCCTTGTCACAGCTATAAAACTACACTCTTCTCTGTATTCAAATCTGACCTTGAAAACATTTTCCTTCAAATAAAGCTTGGCAGCAATTGAGGAAGAATACTCTGGCATTACCACCTGAAGACTCATGCCTATCATTCCTGAGGGTGGGGGGAGAGGAATGAGAAGATTCACATTGCCTAATTTTAAGCATCTAACTTTAAGTCACCGTGTTAGCCATCTGAATTCTTTGTTTAATCCATGAAAAGACACAGGATATTTTGAGGGATGAGTAGTAGGCTTCTGGACTACCCCCAATAGGAGTCTCAAAGTAAGGACTATCAAGTGCAGCTATGCTTATTTCTTCAGCACGTAGCTTCCTAAAGTTTAACACAATGAACATCCTCAGCCCTGCCACTGACCCCTCATATCTATTATCTGTCAGTATTAGGTGTTTTTCTTTTATTTCAAGGGTAAGCTCCAAGGGGACAGGTACCTTTTCTTTTTCTGTACCTGTTTAGCATCTGTCACTACAAGGTCCTAGACCACGCCAAGAGCTAAGGAAGTATGTGCTTACCTCCAAAATCACCTCATTCACACCTAGCTCCAAGAGTATATTCTTCCACTAGGCAGAGAAGAATGTAAGCACCTATAACTGAGTCCTCCTGCTACCCAGACTGCTCCTGTACCTTAGACATTGCAATACCACAAATAATAATACATAACAGTAAGCTAAGATAGAAGTAGGACTCTTCTAACTGCTGGCAAGGCTGTTATGTTTATGGCTGAGTTAACATGTCCCAGACTTCTATTGTTGAGGGAGCCTCAGTATATGAGGAGAGATTGTGTGACAGTAGCATCAGGTGAGAGGAGCTACTGAAAGAGAATTAATGGTGACATACAAAGAAAGAAGTTGCAGACACCTAGGAACAGAGTCATAAAAACTGAAAGATATGTAAGTGAAATTGAAAACGAGTGAATTAAAAGAAGTAATGTAAGAACACACTGTTTTCAAAAGAATATAAAGAGAGGTTCCTAAGGACATGAAGCAGTCCAGTGGTCAAAAAGAAGTGATCATGTTAATAATGATGTAATATGCAGTAACAAGTTAGGATTCCCAATCTGCTAGGCACTTGGACCTGTAATTATTTCTATGAAATCAATGGAGATGTCTGTGCTCAAGGGCTTTGTTGGTATGGGATCTATGTTTCTATTGAAATGTTTCATCTTCATGATACAAGGATGAAGGTGATCTGATGAAGAGGTGATGGAGAAAGTGGGGTTTAGACATCAGACTAACTCAACAGATTGTTGTTCCTGAGACAAATTTCAGTTGCTGTGAAGAAATATTTCTCCTTCTAAAAGGTATTTAAATGGCCATTGTTATTCATTTGCCCCAGTTATTTGGGAGGTTATGTTCAGCATCAACATTTTGAGACTGAAATACTTTCTATCTATAACAGGATGATTATTTTTGTAAATAATAGTGGGTGAATAGAGATGTTAGTATACATGTAGGTAGGCTTCAGAGAATACAGCACTTAAATGGGAAAATTCTGCCCTGAGTGACAGGGTATCCAAATAAGACCAGAAAAATGTGCCATCTCTTTGGGATGGAGGAAGATGCACAGTTTGCTATGGCTCAGAGTGAAAATAAGGCACCTCCGCTTGCTCATATTTAGCACTTTTGCTGACCCCAGCTTTAAAGGTAGCTGGACAAGGAGGAACAATGCCTACTACACTGCATGATTGCTGGAATTTGAGCAGAGGCTACTGCATTGGCCAGCTGTCTTTGCTAATGTTGTCCTGAGAGTCTTGGAGATTTCCTGTCCTCTTGCTTCTACAAAGAGGAAAAGGCTGCCTCTATTTTATTTCATCTGCATCTATAATCACAAGCAGAGCCTAAGACAGATGAAGCTCAGATTAGTATACAAAGGCAACCATTTGGAAGAAGCTACGTAACACACACTTTTGAAATAGAGGGCTGGACCTCAGTTACAGTAGTGTAAAATAAATTAACTCCACAGAAACTGGAGTTATCATCACATAGCAGTGATGATGCAGTTCTGAATTAGGCCTACCTGTCAAAGGTAAGTTACTTCTCTGTATCATAGTGTGTGAAAACAGAAAAGATTTTATAGAGCTTCAGAATAACAGAAGGGCAAAAAGAACTGCATAGAAGAGTAGAAAAAATAAGAGTCTGTCACTTAGTCCACTTTTTGAAATGTCTGATCCAGGTCATGACGGACCACACTAAAACTCACGTGCATGTTAAGTATGTAATGCTCTAAGATGTGTGTCAACAACGCAGAAGTGCTTGCTGACTAATCTCTCAAAAAGGAATGGAGGTTGAGAAAAGCTGCATGGCTCAGAGAGAGAAATGCAAATACAGATCGACCCCGCAATGAAAAACCTTCTTATTAAACTGTGTTTTATCTTGGAGCAGTCTTTATTTCAGAACACATCCAAGCAAAGATAAAGGCATTGCACCATACTCATTAAACTGTGCATGGTTTGATGCAATCAGACTCAAGTCATTTGCATATGGATCAGTTTAATCTAGTTCTTCCTGTCTCGCACCTATTGTTAATCATGCCTCGACTCCCTCCCCCCTTCCTAATACTCATCCCCCCTCCTTCTCCATTTCTTTGATTCAAGTAGATAAATGAATAGGCATAAGGACATCAACATCTCTCTGAGTGATCATCTGCCTCATATGCTCAGAATGTCCTATGTTTTGCTGATTATGTCCTGGTTGGCATCTCATATGCTCTTGATAGTATCTGTCTTTGCTGATTTACGAAGACTGAGGAAGATGGAGGAAAAATATTAACTCAGGCTGTAAACTCAAGTTTAAGTTTATCTCTAGCCACAAATTAAATAAGATTTGTGTCCTCAATTTATTCAGCATCGTTAGAAAATATCTCTCTGAGTAGCACTGCAGGTTACACTGAACAAAGTGATTCCTTTTCTTTCAAAAGCTGAATATTATTATTTCTCAAGTTAGTCAGCAGTGGTGATAGCTGCTTTTATATAATACCTAAAAATAATACCTAAAAAATCCTAAAGTGACAGAGTAACATGGTGTTTGAGCTAGCAGACATTTTTATCTCTTGGGGTAATACTGATTGGGATTAATAGTAGATTTAGAGCACTGTAGAACTTCCCTTCAAATGTTTGAGTTTTGTTTCTTTTCTTAGAGAATAATTACAACCCCATGTCAAATAGCTTTGCCCCAGATTTATTGCCATGGATTCCCAACCTTGTGTTTGATTTCTACTGCAGGATTTTGTTTTCATTGTTCAGGATATTCCATGTAGCAACATCATGGCTATGGACTAGAGGAGATGATAGACTTTGTGATTGCATGAGAAATGTAAGGAAGTAACAGACTGGGCAGTTTTCACAAAATGTCTGAGGCAGTGACATTTCCACAGAAGGTTAATGCTGTGCAGGTCAGTGGAGGAGATGTTCATCAACCTACATTAAAAACTAGATCTTTACTCTCTGCTATTGTATTATATTCTGTCCTTAAGTCATATATAAAGCCAGCCTTTCACATGGCCACAGCAAACAAGTCTTGTCTGTCTCTCCCTTTCTGCAACTAGAATAATATATCCTCTGAAAAAATGAAGGTTAGGCTCCTTAGAGGACCTGTTTTTCAGTAGTCTAGTTTCTTGCTTGGTGTAAAGACACTGATGTAAGTGTAGTTGGAGCTGATATTTACTCAGCCAAAATCACACAAAGTGAGCCCAATGATTTGTAGCAAAGGTGCCCTGGCAAATTTCCCTAGACCAGAAAGGAGTTTGTAGCTGACACGAAGTTGGTGTAAACAGTGCTGTGGCTAAGGGTGGGGGCAGAGGACAGTGTCTAGATTCAATGCTCTCTAGTATATATCTGCACTAGTTATGTGTTCTTCTGATTGAGACTACTTTGATCTCCTCAATACCCCCCTGAGGGGCCTCCCACTCTGTGATGCAGGAGAATGTATAGGCCAGTGAGATCTTAATAAAATGGGACAGCTGTAGACAGCTATTGGAGATGAACATACGTGTCTCATTCATTAATATGCAGATTCATTTCTGCTGATTACATTTCAGTTTAGGACAATACAGTATTTATACTAGAAGTCATTTTATAGTGTCTTGTGAGTAAGGGAGTCACAGCTCATGAGGTGGAGAAGAGACCAGCGCTCCTTAGCAAGGGGTCAGTCTCTGCTGTGTCTTCACAGCATTTAGCACAGTGGTCTTACTAAAGGCCTCTGCACATTGCTGTAATTTCAAACCATAAGAGAAACATCTCTGACAGCTTTTTCCACAGGACAAAAAGAACTTCAGTAAGGCTGCCTGTTTTGCTGGTAACAGGAAGGAATTAAAAATTCACAAAAAAAAATGTTAACTGAACGATTTTAAATCTCTGGAGGAAAAAAAAAAAAACGTGTTATATACAGTTTTACTTCCTGGGAAAGATAAAGAACCAGGTCAGCAGGATTTTAAATGGATTTGATGCAGTTCTCCTTGTTAAGATTTTGTGCCTGAAACTATAACAAACTGAAGTTTTTCCTTTGTTTGAAGTACAGGAAAGGCTCCTTTTACAGGACTTGGGGATTTCAGCTGCCTGAATCCAATGATTCACTGTCAGCAGGAATGTAAAGATGACTGTGGCTCTTATAAGAAGCCCTTTTTGCTACTAAACTGGCAGTTTTAGATTCCTTTCCATGACATAAGTGAAGATAGCATTGGAAAAGCCTGTTTTGAAAGAGGCTAATCTAAGGTTTAATAGCCTTCAGGACTGTGTTTGTTAATTTGATGTAATTGATTTTCTCAATTTTCATGTTCCCTTTAATTTAATTTCTCTTGTGTGTCTCATTTCTTAGTTTGAGACGGAGAGGAGAGGGTGCAGACTCACTTGTGACCTTCTCTCTTCCAGTCTGGCCCAAGCCCGCAGTCTAATACCTGGGCCTTGTTCTCAGTCCCCGTGTCTAGAGTTACATCAGCTACCGGGAATAGATAAACCACTGCTCTGAGGCCCTGGTATACAACCTGCTTGGCACAAAAGACATCTTTGGGGAATACTTGCATGGCATGAGCAAAACAAGACAATTTTCAAAAATCACTATTTAGACAGATAGGACTAGATTTTTCACAAGGACATCAAAAGAAAACATTTCTAGTACCCCTTCATATCCCAGAAAATTTGTAGCTTTTTTTCAGAGTGTGGAGGAGCATTTGATAGATGCAGCCTATGTACAGCAGACACAGGCTAAGAGGGTGAATGATGGGAACTGGAGCTGGTAAAACTGAAGCAATATTAATATCATCGATATATCCAGCTGTCATCTGCCATGTCAGCCATCAACACAGAATACTTTCAATTGCCTTTGCTTTTGTGGATGTTAAATTCATCGTTCATACATGCAGGGAGATAAAAAACAAAAGGAAATATTCAGCCTGCAAATGAGGAAAAAGATTACATAAGAAACTGTTCTGTTTTCTTTTCCTTTTTGTTTTTTTATTCTTGCCACGTACTCTGTGTTCCTAGAAAGTCTGAGAATTCATTCACCCTAATGAACTTCATGCTAGAACTAAAATATGGCAGGATTGCTCTTTTCAGCCAAGGAAGTATCTTATGATCACAGGAGCACAGTGTGTTGCGATATAAAGGCTTACAGGCATGTGTCTTTAAAAACTACATCACTTAAAACAGACTCCGCAGTTCCAGCTTCTCCACCCATTGAAAACTTACAAGCAAATTCAAACAGACTGATTTTTCTTCAGCATCTGAATGCTCAATGAAAACTTTAATTAATTTAGTACGACTGTAGTACAAAGTGGGATTGGGCTGAAAAAGATCTCTCTGAACATTCTGTATCATACATCAATTAACTAAAGCAGCTTGAATCTTGTTACTGAACAGTCAACCTTTATAATCATTGTTCACAAAATACAAGTTAAATGATTCAAAGATAATAATCATCCTTCCTACTCTTACCTTCATGGAGTTTGGCACACAAATCATGCATATTAACTGTTCAAGGGCAGGTAGCTATTTATCCTGTCTTGATTCATCGGTCATTCCTGCAGTACCACATCACTTTGCAAAAGTACAACTATTTAGTATTTTTCTTTTTTCTTCTTCTCCATTCAGTCTGCAAGTACTAAGTGTTGGCTTTAGTGTTGTCTTTCTAAGTTTAGTAGCAAAAGAGTAGTTCATTGTACTGTAGTTGTCATTTGCTGCTGGGGCTTGCACTCATCCCAGATAGGTTAGGGGGTCCCGAATATGTAGGGCAGTGACAGAGAAAGCACAGTTTCTCACACTTGTGAGCTTCCCAGATCAGGGGCTGTGTTCTGCTGTAGCGGTGGTCAGAGCACCATGGCTCTGCTCCACTAGCAACAGCAACGTCCATGGGCAGCAAGGTTGGACATGATAGGCACGTAGCTGAGTTCTTTCTCAGTTGGAGAAAATGTGTGCTTAGTTCTGCTGGAATATTAGTTTTGCCACAACTGGTAAAATCAAATACCACCAGTTTATTTAAAAGGACATCCCAGATAACCAGCAACTTAAGAAACTAGCCAAGATCTGTGACTGACCATGAGGTCAGCACCATCAAAAAAACAAGGGCCTAGGAAGGACCTCCTTCCCCACTGAGCCCATTTCTTGATGTAAAGAGCGGGGACTTCACAAAATGCCCTTCACAAACTGATCTTATGCTAATGTAACCAACATGGTTCCTGTTATAAGCTGGGCTTTACAAGCCCAAAATCATCCTAATAGATGTACACATCTATTACATCTAGTATACATGTACTGTCTCTAGTTTGGATTCATCTTCATGAAAAGTAGATACAGTGTTCAATATCTCGCATTCCCTTGTTAGATACGCTTTGTGGAAGACATACCAGATAACATTTGCCTTTCCATAGCAATGTAACATCACATACCCATAATAATCTGACTAGCGCACAGAGGTTTTTCTCTTCCCTTCTGTCTTTTATAAGCAATAAACTCCTGTATAAGAATTTCTCCCTGTTATTTCTAAACTGGATGATATTCCATTTGTACTATGAATGTCATCCCACTTCTTTCTGCCAGATCATAAAAGCCTCCTTCTTACATGATCACTTAACCATTATCTATGTTCACAATGCCTCCTAGCCATATTAGCATACTTCTACTTTTTGTGGCGAGGTCATTAAAGAAAATAAGACTGGTCCTCCATCCTCATGCTTCCTCCTCTGAAAAGTTATGGACTACAGCATTTTAAAAACACAGTACTTTTACATAAGGGGAAACAGTTGTGATGAGGCCTTTGGTGAGGAAGACTGGTCCATCCTATCCAGGACTAGATGTCATCTTCCAAGCCAGCTAAAAGAGAAGGCACACTGTTTGCAATTTCAGCACAAACTATATGATTTTTTATTTGTTTCTCTCAGTATTCTGCTTTGCAGAACTCCTCAAGGAAAGCAGAAGACTGGCCACATTACATCAGCTAAGTCATATAAACCTCTGAGTGCCTTCATGTCCTGAAGCTGTAAAATGAACGTAATAGTGTTTATTCATGAGCATAAGCATGTTAGAGATAAATAGAAGAAATCTGGACAGCACAGGGTATATTGCTTTGCTTATTAATTTCTAACGTGTATATCTGAAGTTGTAGTGAATAACGAACAGTTTGTCCTACTAGTGTCCATACTTTCTTCTCAAGCTTTTTGAAGAATAGGTTTGCATTTGAAAGTCATAGACAGAGCCCAGTGCCTTTGTGCAGCTTCAAGATTCTGCTTTCAAAGCAACATTCTGCAAATTACATCTGTAACTGTACTATCCTGTAGGTACATAATATAATGGGAAAAAAATGCCTTTCATAGAAACAAGTTTAATACTCCCCCCACAACAACTTCACTATATGAAGACAGTCATTAAAAAATTGATTTGGAATTTGAAGGAATTATTTCAAATTCTTCAAATTACTTCAAATAGCGTGAGCGGCGCAAAGAAGTTTTCTTTAACGCAGACATAAAATGCCACATAGCATTTACGAGTTTAGGCCAGCATCCCACCACTGTTCTGTCATCAGAAACACCTAAATTTTCTGTATCCATGCAGTACCTCCTGTATGTGATATATTTAAAAAGAAAACTGGCTACACTATAAACAAAGTCTGATTTCTTTTTCCTAGTCAACACCCCTTCTTCTACAGTACATAAACAAGTGTCATCTCAAATCAGGCACTACCTACAAGTCTGGGCTGAAGTTTGTATATAGAAGATGCAAATAGCTACCAAATTTTTCTGAAAAGCTGTCACTTATTATACTACTGTTTTTTACCTTTCTGTGATTCTATAGCTAACACAAGCTAAGCAAGGTCAGACAAGGCCAGCTGTTGAAGGAACAGCCTTTAAGGTGAACCTGGCTGATAGAGAAAGCAGTACAGATGTACTAGATGTGATAAATCCTTTTTGAGTTAGTACTGACAGAGTAAGTGAGCTGGGGCCCTGAGAAAAGTCACTGTACTGCTAGAGAACCCACTGTTTAGAAGATTTGGAAAACATAGGCTTTCTTGGCCGCTTGTGGTACTAAAAAAAGCCTAGGTGCGTAGAGGGGCAGTGATGGTTCAATATGAATAATCACATTCTTCCTACCCTGCGATCCTAGCAGTGCTGTAGAGCTCATCATCACTCATCAGTCACTACTCCATTCTAGTTCATCTGCTTTTCAAGTAAAACACAGCTCTGGCCCCAAATTGTTGTGTAGCAATGCAGAGCACTATTAAATCTGCTGCCACATTATACCTTGTCTACAGCTGCAAACCAGCGGTAGGTAACTTGGCTTATGCACATTTCCTTCAGTCTGTCAGGACTAGTATCATTTGGACTGCTGTGGGATGAAAAGCAGTAATGAAATGTAGGATGTTCTGAGAAAAAAAATAGCTCTTTCATGTTGAAAGTCTAATATAATATATATTTTTTAAATTATAAAACTATTCTATCATATGCACATTGTCCCTTTTTCGCTCTACTTTTTGTTGCTATACAGTTTAACCTAAATCACAAAAATCAGAAATCATATTCTTGTTTACTGCTTTTTTCTCTTCCATCTCACCCTTCTCCCCACTTTTCTCTCTAAGCTGCTTGAAAACACTCAGTTACCCAGCCCTGGAGGTGAAACTACTCAGAGAACTTCAAGGTTATGAAATGCAAAAGCTTGGCTTTTATTTGTTTCGCAGTCAGAGAAAGCAGTGCATACGATGAAAACCCCAGTTGTGCAGCTCTGCTAGCACATAAAGAAAGCTTTAATTGTGTTTAAAAAGCAAGTGTATTTTTACATAATTAGGAAAAACAAAAACTCTCACAACAATGTTGAGCAAATAATAATGTTGTTTATATCAATATAATGGAGAAATTAAAAAAAAAAAAGTGGTGAACAAAACAACCAATCACCAAAGCAGATAAACAACATTCAGGGTGCCACTGCTATGCTTGATAGAAAAGCAAAACTATTGGTGAGAATTAAGTACTCACTGCAGAGAGGGAGAAGCATTTGAAGTTATCAAAGAGCAAAGTCTTGATGTCAAAAAGAAAAAGGAATCTTGGTTTAAAGGATAGTTAGAGCTTTTACTTTGGAATGATCTGAATTTTGAAAAGTCACCCAAAAGAGATAGAGAACAAACCAGGGAGTTCAAGAGCTAATAGCTGTAAAAAAGGGAATAATTGCTGGGATCTGAGAAATAGATAGGAATGTTTTAGGGAGCTGAACTGGGAGATCTGAGGTCCTTTGCCTTGAATTGCCAGTTAAGTCATTAAGACTCCCATTTTTCTTTATCAATCTTGTAACAGCTTGCTCAGACGTTACAAACAAAAATTAAAATAAAAACTGTAATTTCTCTTTGCCTGGGTGGTACCTGAAAAACAATACATATTTATGTATGCAGACTTGTCAACATGTTACACAGCACTTGTAAGCTCTATCCATATTCAGTGATATGGATGCACAATTATAAAGCACAAGTGCTTGGATCTTTCTTGAAGATGTACAATAGGATGTTGCCTGAAATATCCTACAGCTATTGCACCCAAGTGCATTTTTACATAGCCCTTTTTGCCAGCAATTTGTCCTTGTGTTATCTAAAAGCAACAACAATTAAATGTGCTGAGATGTGCCAAAAATTATACCTATTAAACCACAGACAAACCGGAGCCAGAGCCTAGAGGGTCCAGTACTCTCAGTGCACTTCTTGCGAGGCAACCGTGACTTCTGTCGTGGGACCTGGGGGCATTCAGTCCTCTGAGGTAAGGCTGAACTTAGAGCTGTGTTTGGAGCCAGACCGGGAACACCAGAAGGTTTGAGGGGAATCAGAAATAGGTTCTGGAGAAAGAGTAAACAGCCTCAATGCCCTCAAACAATCATGCTTCAAACTTATGGCTGGTAATTGCCACCTTACCTCCTCACCTCCCTTAGGGTTGCTTTCTGCTGGTCCCCAGGTGGGGCTCGCCTTTTCTTTCAGTGCAAACTGCTGGCTGCACGGTCTGCTTCCCGGCAGCACAACCCACCTCAGCAGGGCGCTATGGGGGACTCCCCCAACATAAGCAATAAATGCTAATGACACATTAGATTTTCCAGCTGCTAAATTCAGATCTAGGTTCAGATTCTGCACTTCTCTGGAATGTACAGTTTAGATCTGGGCATAAGAAAAAATGAAGCACGAACTACTGCTACGGCATAACTTCCGGCAGGGATGATGTAAAATGGCTGCCAGCAACAGTCGAGGACTGGACTGGAGCCAGGACACGTTAAAAAGCTCACAGTAGCCTTGGAAAAAAGCAAATTGGCTTTCAGAGTATGCAAAAGGGCTGCGTATCCGTGTGTGTGTATGTGTGTTCATTTTCAGTGAAATCATGTACTTCCATCATTTCCTTGACGGCTTGATTTCAATAGGATTTCCTGATAATTTGTGCCAAATGAAACTTCCTTCAGTTATCTCACTGCTGTATCTTCTGATAACTTGCCCTGTTTTCTAGCTCCAGTCATGGCTGATGAAACTAGATTAAGGTTCCAAAATTACACTGCAGTGAATCAAAGCTAGAGAAAATAATAAGAAAGAATTAAATATTGTTGCTGTGCTTGTGCTTCAGCGAAGCAGAATCCAAATCACTGAGGAAGCAGGCTTTTCAAAAATCTGTTCTTAAAGTGAATGGAGGAAATGTCATCCTCCCCGCACGTAGTGGGTTTTGGTCAGAATGGAAAGCGGAAGTCCTTACCTATTTTGAGACAGTCTGTTTTCCTCATATTCCAAATGAGCTGGAAGAGGGAAGCTTTGCAAAGCATACAAACGTCTCTTTTTGCATGACTGCCAGCCCACAGAGGCTTGGGAGAGGAGCCATACTTGAGCTGCTGTATGAGAAATACAAGAAAATGCCATGGAGGTGAAGAAAAGAGCTCAGACTTCATATAGTTAATTCTAACCAGATTTGAGCTGCATCTACATCTAGCAAGTATTTTGGGTTCCTTGGATTAAACTACTGGATTTGTTGCTGATTTAGAAAACACTGACATTACTGAACACTTTCAGCCACATGGTCCTATGCAGTGCTCTGTATGGATGCACTAAGGAGCTTCGGGTAAACTAATTTAATCACCAGAAACAATATTGCCACCTTAGAACAACCCTCCTCCTCAAACTAGCTCACTTCCCTGGCAAACAAGATCTTCCCCCTCTGGTGCTTGTTGTGGGATTCAGATGATGCTTAAGACATCTCTGTCTCATTCCCTTGGGCTACAACGCACTCAAAAACTTACTGCATGGACCACTGTAAGGAAATCATATTTTCTGTCCATGCTCTTATCCAAGAAGCTTCTAGCTACACGTGGGAGTGAAGGGAAGCTTTACTTCCCCTGGCAAGCCGTGGAGTAATTTTGCCTACAGGTTATTGCTCACCAATTCAATGAAATCCAATCTGGTGCGGTAACCAAACAGTTGCATTTTTAGAAAATCCAAACATGTAAGGTTTGCAAACTGGTGTTAACATCTATTGTCAGTGTTATTTTTGGATTCTTATCATATGGCTATTACTAGTTTGAGGCTTTAGAGTAAGCATTATGAAATACCTTAGGGGAAGTAGAAAGAGGTGAGTGCAGAAATCAGTTGTGGAAGAGGAGGTGAAATCTTCATTGGTAGCTGTTAAGAACAGATTGCACAACTGTCTTTCAAGAGTAATTTAGCTGTAGTGAGCCCTCTCTGCATGTTCTTGAGATGCCACAGCTGTAACTGGTACCACAGCTCATGGTGTTTGCACCTATGCAAGTATAGCTGATCAGCAGTATAGTCACAGCAGCAGTGACTGCACTTCTCTGGAAAGTACTGCAGCTCACTTGGGCTAAGCCCCATGAAAGTTATGAGCAGTCTAGAGCTATGCAGTAGAGTTGGTTACTTTTGGCAACTGGAAAATTCTTCACACCTAGCTGGAGAGTCTGTGAGGTGTTCTCATCTGTTCGTAGTGAATCACCTACACTCAGTCCACTGATGCCGGTATGAGGAAATAGCACAGCCATGGTCTCTGCCATGGTCTAGGATGATTGTCCTAGCTTCCTGTGAGCTCCTGTAATACCTTTGGTTCAGCAGGAAAGTGCTGCAAAGTATTCTCAAAGGTTTAGAAATGGGCTCTCTCCTTGTGATGGAAAGTTACTGCTGTGCTGTGGCACAGCATGAGGGATATCTGAGGCAGGTTTGCCTATCGTAACTATCTTTGGGGTGCAGTAAGCTGGGAGTAAGTGTGATGCCCAGCAACTATCTGCAAACTCTATTTTCTTTGAATTTTACAGTCCTATCAGGAAATAAATCCCTCCTTGATTGGGGGTAGAAGTGAAGAGCTGACAGGTCACTATCTTCATTGCTGGGTCTACAGATAGAAATTAACTTGCAGTTACTACATAACTGTGAGTGAGACAGAGGGCATCATAAGCCAAAGCCCAGGTCAGAAGTGGGAGAAAGACATAATTCATTGTAAGAGTGAAAATAGACCTGATCTTGCCAGTGATACGTTCAGAGAAGATAGAGGGGGCAGAAGTTCAATGGCAAATACTTTATTTTGAATGAAATACTAACAAGGTCTTCATATAGCTCCTTACCTCTATAACTGTGTCATTCACTTGTTACTGCCATTTTCCCAACACGGCTCTGTTTCTCCTGTCTCTAATGAAGGAAAACCTTTTTGCCTTCATTATGTTATGCCCAAATGAATTAACAAATCCTTTAGATTATGGCAAATCCTCCTCCTGTTTTGTGGGGCATCTAGAACAGCTCTTGGCAGTGAGAGAAACAGGAATACTCCTGCATATGGCCAAGCCATTTCTGCCTCTTGTGCTCCAGGAATGCATTTGTCTGACAGAGCATCCTGGTGAGTTTTCAAGGAAAACACAGTTAAGTCACACAGTCAAGCTCACAGCATTTGGGTTTGGTTTGGCTTACTGACATCCAGCTGCTTCCAAAAAGCTTCCGTTCCTTTAGAGCCACCTAGACTTTGTAACACCGCTCTCAGTAAGAACAAACTAAAAATATTCAGAATAAGGTTTTGCATATATCCCATGTACCCCAGATTAACTACTGGCTAAGAGGACCCTCAGAAATACCCAATTTTCTACTCTCCCATGACAGAGGCACTGTTCACTACAGATGTTTTATGCATGCTTATTTCATTGAACAGATTTGATATATTTCAAGAACAGAGCCAGGCAACAGAGATTTGATTTAGATTTGAGCCTTCTCATTGTTACATGTTATGTACAATTTGGATTTTGGTCCATACTTAACTCAAAGCTCTTCAGCTGTGAAATATATTTAGATCCGTTGAGCACCTTAGCAATAGTTAATCACTAATTTCTTTTTTTTCCAATCCATTCATTTTTATTGATGTTTCAAATCAAGTCCTACTCATACGTACCCAGTCCAATAACTTCACAACAGAAATAACACTCATGAACAAGTTCCCTGCTTGTTCTAAAGCTGGGAAGTGAGAGAGGAGTAACACAAAGTAACGTCATACTTTCTTGGGATGGAGAGAAGGAGACAGGCCAGCTGTGAAGGTGTAAAATTGTAGTGAAAAAGTCTTTGCATTAGGAAATAAAACTACATTTTTCAAAAAGGACTTGTGAAAAGAGATATTGAGGAACATATAGCAGTAAGCCAGGCAGAGAAGTAAAGGAAAGTATTTCAGAAGCTAAGACGGGTCAAGAGGCCAAAGATCAGGGGACCACTAGTGACCATATATATACACATTCCTTTCCATATGACAGCACATCCTGGTTGATCACAGCACTTTGAAAGCTTAAAATGCCCAAAAGTTTTAAATATTTGCAACAACTTAGCTTCCAATGGATTTAAAACTAATGTTACATAGGCCAATTCTTTACAGTGCAGTTTAGCAATATGAAACACCATTATAAATAAAAGCAGTGACTGGTGAAGTATAACAGCTGCTAAAATTTTCTACTTGAAGATCCAAGATTAACTCTTCTCTATAAAAGAGTTTGGTGAAGCTGGATATTTTTATTACTGGATTTCTTGCATCTACTCAAATCTAAGTCTGGTGGAAAGTCTGTGGGTTTAAACAGTGCAATACATCTCCACAAAATTAGAATCTATTTCTCCTCCAGGTTTTCCCTCCTTCAAATTTGTACCTGCATCAAAACGGCATCCATACTGGTGAGACAATGACAGTTCACTACTTCCTTTTAGCAATGTCATACCAATGTCAATGTGGGATAACAACTCAGAGGTTTGTGGCAAGAAACTCATGGAAAATGCCTCAGAAACTTATGGAAAATACCTCTTTTTTTTTCTCTGATTCAGACACAAAACCAAAGAGGAATCAGCTTAGAGATAGAGAGAAATTGAAGAGCACTCTTCATGCCTGTCACCCAATATGTGAATAAATTGTACATCTGTAGAGGACCATTTGTAAAGATTGTTTGGGATTTGTTATGCTAGCTACTTGCTTAGTTTTAATATTCAACACTCTCATGTTTCCTTATCATGACTGGGTCCAGAACTTAGTCCAGAAAGTCTCCTACACAAGAAGGACCTCGAAAAATTTTCCATTCGAATTTGCTCTATCAAGAGCTTCAATATCCCAATGTAGGGAGCTTAATCATGTAGGATTTCTGAATCTCTAAACTCACATTCCTGATACAAATGAAATACCTTCCTCAATTAGCCCCTCAACACTTATTTCCACCTCTTCAAACTCTTTATTGTCATTCTGATCTCCCCAAGTCATCATACACACGCTTACCCCAGCTTTGTAGCATTTCTACTGGACTGGGAAACGTTTGACAGCATCTTTGGTTTTCCTAATTCAGCCTAAGAAAGCCAGCTTTCCAGGTACTTCTCATAGCAGAGGATTTTTGCTGCTTCCAGGAGTAGACCATGTCAATCTCAGCAGCCACATACAGCATCTCCAATTGGTATGTAAAAATCTGTCATGGAAAGCTGCATACTGGAGCAATTTGTGTCTCCATGTGCCGTATGTTTAAGCAAAAGAGTGTGACAATCACAGCAGCACACTGTCCAGAAGTCATAAGCAGTTAACAAAATGCAACATGATTGTTGGCAGGCCTGCTGGTATGGGTCAGGCAGCCCAAGCTGAATTTATACAACCAGGTAAACAGGGGGATGGGAGGAAAGGCAATTGTCATTTGAAACCACGCACCTGGTTTGATTTCCAGTTTTACATTCCCATTTCTTTTAGCCTGACTGGCCCAGAGCAGGACACATTTATCTGTCTTCCCACCACCATGTTGCTCCTGAAGGATGAATTGAGTTTAAATGGAGGTACTCCAAAGTTTTTCACAGTAGTCTCCAGACTGAGGGGACTTCTAAGGTCTAAAAGACTTCCATGCTGGAGGCAGCTCATGCCTTTCACAGAAAAGATAAAAAGGGGCTTACAGGAAAGCCAAAGTCATTTCCCATGAGGAGTGCATGGCCACATTTTCATGTGCTGGCTGGCAACGGCACAGTGATGTAGCTGCACAGCCCCTCATCTGGATCACGCCGAGTCACCTCTGTAGAAGACAGGGTCTTTCTTCCTACCCGGGGCAAAAAGTTCGTTTGATGGAGCTCTGATCTCTGGCAAAGAAAGGAATGGATTTCGTGTTTTATGCAGGGAGGAGAGAGATGTTTGTGTTCAGGCAGCAATTATACCCTGAAATCCAGAGCCTGACGGTTGCTGCTTCAGGGCAGCTGACTCTGCTTCCTGCAGCTGGCTGCTTAATGCTGCAAAGGTGATGAAACCTGAAGGGAGCCACTGAACAGGTGGTAATTATGACTGACATAGTGATGGCTTGTGCAGACATGTAACTGTGGAAGAAAACACCGCAGTTAGCTAACAAGAGATTGGTATAAGGTTTTTCGCTGGCACTGTGTCTCCTGTCTGACACTTCTGAAATTGGAGGAAAAAAGGCATTGTGAGCCTCGGCATTCAGAGACATAATAGGCCAGACAAGCCGAGGGTGGAACGCTAACATCTGTCCCTTTCAGAAGGATTACAGCAGGTTCTGTTTCCATGTTGATTTCTGCAAAACTGCTTTCCTTTCTTGCATTTTTTTTTCCTTCATAAATGTCTCTTTTGGATTGTCTCTCTGTGATATTGTTGACAACACTGTGCCTCTGTCTCTCTCAAGCATGCAATTTTCCGAACAGTTTCAAATAACTATAGGGAAGCACTTGTATACCCAGACCTATCTTATTAAATTATTTTTTTCCCTCACTGTATCTAGGGGGCCAGAGAGGCTTTCTTGAGTAATAATGCTTTCATACAGGATGCTGAGGAAAGGACATTAGGGCATCCGGTTTAATCAGAGCATCTTTGGAACTTCTAAAAGCGTTAACAGACAGAAAATTGCTCATCTGTAGTCCTTCTTTCTTCCCTCCTTTTCAAAGTGGAACATGGAACTGCCCTGGCAGAAGACTTGATTTTACTCACCTATGAAACAGGAGATCAAAGTCTGAGTCAAAGGTGAGAATTAAGCAGAGTAGGAACTTGAAGCAGATGATAGCCCAAACAGCACACCTGCTGAGGAGGGCAAGAAGAAAAATTTCTATCACTCTAATGCAGAAAAGACATTAAAAAATTCTAACTTGATGCTGGAAATCTTATGCAGTGGAAGTGTTGTCAAAAGCAGTATAATTCCACAGAAAATTTCCTTCTGGATGCATCTACACATTTTAATGAAAAACAGCTTTGTCAGGAAATTTCCAACTGGCTCCTGATTCTGCCAATTCTTCGTTTGCTCTCCATATCTTCCCCAATGTACTGTGCTCATATTACCTAGTTTACACACTTCTTACACATCCTTTTCATCTTTGGGTTTCCTTTCATGTAGAAAATCAGAAAATCTTTGCTTCATCCAGTAACTATGCCATCCTTCAGAAAGAATCTTCTAATCCTCAAACCTACCCATCAGGATTTCTTAGCCAAAATCTGAAAATCCTGAACACATTACTAAAAATAGCAGGCATATAAAAATCATCCATATCACCAGTCTTCCTCTGGGCCATTTTAGGATGGTCTGATTTTTATCTCATCCTGTCCCACTCATGAAATTTTTCTATGCATCTCTAGGTAACAAACTCTACAACTGAATGCCCATACTTTTTTCCTGCCTGTAAAGTGCCTGTGATGGTATGCAATAACTTTATTAAAAGTAGATGAAAAATACTTCGTTCTTCTGCTACTATAAACTATTTTTCAATGGCCAGTGCTTTTGCCTGTGTGACTGTGGCAGGAGACACACATATGTTCCAAACTCGAGACTGGTAATTATTAGAAAAAATGCATAAACCATTCTATTTTCTTTCCACTATTTCGCTGTCTTGAAACAAAATAGTTCATTTACCCTTGGTTTTGAGGCCAGAGAGTGGCCTATGGAGAGCAGTTGCTGTATAAACAAACATAAAAGAACTGTGTTTGTGCCCCTCATGGTACATACAGGCATTGGTTGCTAGTCATTTGTTTCTCCTGCTGCATAAAACATTGATCACTGAGAATTAACTAAAACTAAGTTTTCCTTTTCTTGATTTTAATGGAGAAAAAATAACAATCATGCCTTTTAGGGCTGCATTTTAAATTCCACTTTTAATTCTGTTCTTACCTAAATCTTGTTTAACTATATTCAGCTGTCACTCCAGCTAATCTAGCATCCTATCTTGGGCAGTGTCCAGTGCTTTCAAGAGGAGCTTTAGATGTTTATGGGAGAAAGGAGTGGTAGGAAATTGGCAAGACATATAATCAGAAGAGGAAGGGACATCTGGATGAAGCTATTTCTTCTTACTCACAGCTATCACCTGGAACAGGAAATATAATTAGAGGTGCATGAAATGTAAAGTCACAGCAGTTAGAGCACTGGAGATATAATGTCGTGAGAGAGATGGTGGAACATATGTCTACGCCGTGGAGTGAGCCGGCATATCTGAAAGGGCAACAGAATCTGCTGTCTTAAGTTGTCCTCCAAGGGAAAAAATATCATCAGACTTAACAGGAACAAGGAACAATGAAATAGGAGCTCCAGCTCTGCTACAGAAAAGCTAGGTCTGCCACCTACTTCTGATCTTCTGATGAATCTTTGCTGAAATGATGGGAGCATCAATATTCACTGTCATGCCACAGGACAAATAATCACAGAATTATACAATAATTTGGGTATAAAGGGACCTCCAGAGATCTATGGTCCAACCTCCTGCTCAAAGTAGGAGAGAGAGCAGACTTCAAATTTAGATCAGGGCACTCCAGTCAAAAGGATGGAGGCAATATTAAAGATCAGACTGATAAATTGCTTCCTTTCTTATGCTATGAACACAGTGTCAGAAATGAAATTCACCACAGCCAGGGAGAGCTAAGAAGGTCAACAAGGAGTGCCTTGAGGAACTCATGTTCACAGTGACAGACATTGCATAGGTT